>NW_021530891.1:0-316 GCF_001605985.2 Dendrobium catenatum | reverse complement strand
TGGGAGTGTTAATTGGCTTAGCTTTGTCCATCTCATATTTCTTCAAAATGTCCTTTATGTATTTTCTTTGATTTAGAAAAGTTCCATCCTCCAATTATTTTATGCTAAACCCCAAAAAGTAGGACAACTCTCCCATCAAACTCATCTCAAACTCGCTACTCGTTGTTTTAGAAAAATCATCACACAAATTCTTATTAGAAGATCCAAAGAGTATATCATCCACATAAATCTGAACAATGAGTAAAACATCTCCAACTCTCCTAAGAAAAAAGGTGGTGTCTACGTTCCCCTTGACAAACTCCCTCTCTAGTAAGAA
>NW_021530890.1:0-232 GCF_001605985.2 Dendrobium catenatum | reverse complement strand
TACACGTGATAGTGGTGGGGGATTCAGATGAGGACACAGATGAAGGGACAACAAGGGAAAAGCTATGTGAGGTAGAGCATCCTCACCTGGATATGATAGAAGTCAGTCTGAATTCGATGGAAGGTTTACCATTCCATCCCACTATGAAGATGGAGGGGGAAATTGAAGAGTGCAAGGTGAGAGTTTTGTTTGACTGTGGAGCCACTCACAACTCCTTAGCCTATCGAGTGGC
>NW_021530889.1:0-287 GCF_001605985.2 Dendrobium catenatum | reverse complement strand
TCTCGGCTTCGTCCACGCATTACCCACCTCATTCCAGTTATCCGATTGCTTTTCAACATTCAACCCCAGATTCTCACCTTCTACAACCCTGCCGACTTCTTCGCCACAATCAAGAACAACCAATCCTTCTTGATTTAAACAGGGAGTTCCATCCGATCTTGAACTGATGCCAATGAAAGAATCACTAACCTTCACAGAAGCCAATCCAGATTTAGAAACTCCAAGATTCATGTCGCTAGGCCTTCCACGCACATCCTTCTTCGAATTTGCATTATCATCCACAATCA
>NW_021530888.1:0-279 GCF_001605985.2 Dendrobium catenatum | reverse complement strand
GGTATTAACTATTAAAAAATTATAAGAAATAAAAATTTAATATGATCATACCATATTTATTTGTTATTTCAAATACATAACCACCATGAATGCTTTTAAAATCATCTATCTCTCTACCAACATGCATATTAAATCATCTATAATAAAAACTCTTTGTTTAAGAGATATCTTTTTTATTAATTTTTCTAAGTCATTCCAAAAGTTTGATTTTGAACCCATATTCAAATCTATTTGAGGATCAAAAATACTTATAATATTATAATCCGAGCATCAATAATA
>NW_021530887.1:0-201 GCF_001605985.2 Dendrobium catenatum | reverse complement strand
AATACTTTGAAATAATTAAATATCTATAGATTTTAGGGGAAATATCATTTCAATTTAAATGACTATCTTATGAAAATATAATATTAATAATCGGAATTTTGAGATTAAATTTTAATCATAATTAATTTATTTTTAAATAATATTGTATATCAAAATAATTAAACTTTCTATTAATTAACTAGTAATTTTAAAAATATATAG
>NW_021530886.1:0-573 GCF_001605985.2 Dendrobium catenatum | reverse complement strand
TTTACTTTAAAATTTATTATTTATATATATATAAAAGTAGGTTCCTATATACATATATACTTTTTTTTGAAAGATACTTTGAAACTATAATACATATTTTAAATCCTTAAAATTTTGAGAGATTTGTTGGAATTTTAAATCTAGATCAAGCCAATACGAATGAAAATAATGGGGATCATTAGTGGGTAATCAATTCTTGATTATTCACTCATACTATCTTTAGTTAATTATGTTAATTAGCTCTTGCATGTTTAGGTTGTACACACACCACTTAGATTTAAGCTCTCCTAGATTTAGGATTTTGTTTGGTGTGATTACATGCTATGGATGTTATGTTCAAGGGTTAGTTGGAACCTTGATTTGAACCTAATTAACCTAGTGACATGATTAAGAACAATAATTAAGGACATGTGTTTAGAAAACTTAGAATATTTTCAATAATTAGGATCCACTTCCCCTTGAGTTGAAACTTCAAACATTTGAACTTAGTAACATGTATAGCCACTAGGAGAATTTTCATTGAATTTAGAAGTCATTAAGACCCTTAATTGAATTTCCTAAGTTTAAACCTTA
>NW_021530885.1:0-241 GCF_001605985.2 Dendrobium catenatum | reverse complement strand
GAAAGACTTCAGTAAATGCAGTATCCTGAAGTCAATTTTAGTCTATAAAGGAATACATCTACCTACATAGATGCAGCAGTAGCAGATGTACTGAAAAGACCAAAAATCACAACAAAATGCATGAAGAATACGACAAATACGAGCTTCTACAACTCAAGGCAGGAGATTAGTTAGTGCACTATGATCCATCCACCGAAAGTAAATCGTGCACGACAGTCTACCTGTACGAAGCAGCGAACAA
>NW_021530884.1:0-416 GCF_001605985.2 Dendrobium catenatum | reverse complement strand
AGGATGAAGAGGGCTAGCTAGCCCTTGGCCCTAAGATATTTTTATGTAGGAGGGAAGAATGAAATGGTCATAGTGTTGGTTGAATTGAGATAGAAACCAAATCACAAGAAATAGAAGAGGAGAGCCCAATAGCCCATGGATGAGCAGATGAAGTAGAAAGGGAGAAGAAGCGTACACGGTAGGTGGATGGTGATAAAAGCAAACGAACAAGGGATTTTATGTGATTCAGCTTTCTAGTTTATATTCACAATACATTGAGGGTGAGAGAATTCACATGAAAGACAAAAGAATCCATATATCACTTTGAAGGAACACTTCACTCATAAGTGAAATCCAATATATGAAGGAAGAAAGGGAGTAGACGAATTTTGTTTACAGGAGTTTAACCTCAATAGTGGCATGATCCCTTACAAAAG
>NW_021530883.1:0-222 GCF_001605985.2 Dendrobium catenatum | reverse complement strand
AAAACTATTTAAAGAACATTAAGGTCCAAACATAATTATTTTTTTCATTTTCTAAAAGCTTTTGCATAGCTTTCATGGGTAGCCTACTGGCTTCAATTTCAATTCCTAAAAAAAAATAAAAATAATATAGTCTATCTTATTAGACTTGATTTGAGCTATTGTCCTAGTGGTGATTTTCAACTTAATTAGTTTTAAGATTTGAGACTAATAATTTACCATTTG
>NW_021530882.1:0-267 GCF_001605985.2 Dendrobium catenatum | reverse complement strand
AGCAATGAGTGAGCCAAGTAAGTTGTCAATCGAATAAGTGTTTAAATACTTAGATTCGGTTATAGCAGTGATTTTAGCATCAAACGAGGAAGGCAAGCATCGTTAAATCTTGTTTACTTTTTTAAAGTTTAAAAGCTCTCTTCCTAAGGCATGTAAAGAAGTAATAATCTGAGTAAATCTCGTATACATTTTAGAAATTGATTCATGAGGTTTCCTATGAAAAAGTTTGTAATCATACAAGAGAATGTTCAAATGGGATTGTTTAAC
>NW_021530881.1:0-283 GCF_001605985.2 Dendrobium catenatum | reverse complement strand
TATATATCACTAAATATATAATTAATAGTATAAATAATAATTAATGAATAATTTAAATTTAATAATTTTGATAATCATACAATTTTAATTCCTGACTGACATAAATCTTGAAATATATTATCAAACATCTTCTTAAAATTTAACATGAATTAATATTTATCAACCAAACCCTTTTAGAATTTACTAAATCCAAATTTATAAGATTTATTAAATCCCACTAAAATTAATCTAATCTGATATCAAACACCACCCTAAATTGTCTGCAAAAATAAGTAATCGCCAT
>NW_021530880.1:0-214 GCF_001605985.2 Dendrobium catenatum | reverse complement strand
AACACATCCTCAAATTCCTGCAACAGGGGTTGAACCAGAGCGGGGATGGGTCTTCCCTCCCCCTCCTCCTGCTCCTCCAAGCTCTGCAATTCCACCAAGAATCCTCCTCCTTCCTCCTGTATGATTTTCACCATGGATCGGAGTGACACTCCAGCTCTGGACAATCCGGGTTCTCCTCTCAGCTTTACCTGCTTCCCCTCTACGCTCAGCTCCA
>NW_021530879.1:0-1186 GCF_001605985.2 Dendrobium catenatum | reverse complement strand
CCTAGCAAATTATCTAAAGTATGTGAGTAAGGCTGTGTGGTTTGGATATGTCCTAAATAGGATCATTAGTTAAAGTTATTTGATGTTCTTATTGGTTGAAAGGCTTAAGGGAATATTTAATTAAAGTTTAAATATTAATTATTTAAAATTAATTTTAAGATAAGTTTTTAAGTATTAAATGTATATCATCTTTATTTTTCACTAAGGTTGTGAAGTTTATTTCACCTTTCTTGTGGTTAATTCAATAGTTTTGTAGGCCTCGGTTACCTAGTGGTACTTAGTATAGTTAGGTAATTTGATTTGATTAAGGTTTAAAATTTAATAAATTTTAATTAAGGGTTGATTTATTACTTATTTTAAAGTTGATTTAAAGTTTTCTAGAATTTTGAAGTGATTTTTGAGTTTTAAGAATTTTATGGATTTTCTTAATCATTTAATTAAGGGGTTAAAATTGACTTTTTAATTAAGATTAATTTCTAAAAAGTTTATATTTTATAAAATACTAGACCTTAATATGAGTTTTTTAAAACTTTAGTTTTCTAGATTTGGATTTTTCTACATTTAGTTATGAAGGTTTGAAGTTTTAACTTGATTTTTAATTAAAGTTTGACTAAAAGTTGACTTTTTTTAAATTTGAATAATTTCTAGAAGTTTGATATTTTTAATAAATATTAGATTTTAATATGAGTTGAATTCTTTTGAGTTTGGTTAATTTTGTGTTTCCTTGAATTAGTTTTTATTTTTCAAAGTTTATTAATTATTTGATTTATTTAAATTGTTTAATGAAATACCCTTTTTTTATGGTTTTGCTCCAGATGAATTCCAAACTCCTTGAAATCAACTCTAAAGGTCAAGAATGACCTAAGGAGATATTCTCAAGTGTTTGAATTCCAAGCCCCGTAATAAATCTAATTTAAATTTAATTTTTTTAATTAATTAAATTAATTAAGTATTAAATTTTAATTAAAATTAAATTAAGTTCAGGTTTGCTATCAAATCAAAAGCTTTTTATTTTTCATTGATTAAAGTTTGAATTTTGGTTAATTTGAGGTACTATATGAAATTTTTATATTTAAATTAGATTTATTAGAATTTTTGGAATGTTTAATGCTAAGTTAAGTGTTTAATTTTAAGAAAATTAATTAAAGGGCTTAATGGGTTTTAAAACCAATGAAAAATTTCCTAT
>NW_021530878.1:0-290 GCF_001605985.2 Dendrobium catenatum | reverse complement strand
AGCCCTCACTTAAGGACCATATAACAAAAAAAAAAAATTGTATTCAGTGAGTCAGCAATACATATCCACATGGTCGGGTATCTTAACCCAAAAAAGCCAAGTTTAGAAATGCAGTTTTTTTATGTTTATTCACTTGTTTTTGCTTAGGTGTGACTTGGACCTGTGTTATACGGTAGACTCTTAGGATAAAATTAATCTTTTTACATATTTACATGTAAACAATCTAAAATCAATCATAGGATAATCGATTTTCAAATAAAAGAAAATGGCACGACTCACACTAATGAGCC
>NW_021530877.1:0-241 GCF_001605985.2 Dendrobium catenatum | reverse complement strand
GAATATGAAGTAAATTTAGCCTTTGTATCGGTTTCAGGTTGCCCGTTTTATGACGGGTCAGCATTTGATGAGTTCCTTGGTTGGTGGATTGAAGCGGTGGCTGGCTTGGAGGATCAAGGAATTGTTCGGGTGCGGGATCGGCTGGTCTGTTGGGAATGACGGCATCGGTGTGCTGTATGACTGTTTGGGTTGGCTGAATTGTCTGAGCAGTGGTGATGGTAGGATTGGATATGGATGTTGG
>NW_021530876.1:0-298 GCF_001605985.2 Dendrobium catenatum | reverse complement strand
TTCTTTTAGATTCTGCATCCTATAGATCCATTCAATGTCTCCATATTTTGGCAATATCTCAATGTCTCCCCCATGCTTGAAAAAGCATGAATAGGCTTTCAATGCATGTATGAAGGCGCACCCATCGTGTTGGAACAACCCATAAGGGTACTTATTTCATGCATTTTCTCCGTCATGTTAGAATAATGCACAAGAATACTTCTTGATATCAGCAAGGCAAAATTACACTTAAATTTTTGCCTTTGTGCGCGAATGAGAAAATGATAGGAAACACTTGAAATCAAGTATTTCCTATTCA
>NW_021530875.1:0-981 GCF_001605985.2 Dendrobium catenatum | reverse complement strand
CACACTATCATTTCATAAATAATCACACACACAAAATAAATAAAAAACAATAAGAACAAGATATTATGATCAAAATTTTCATAAATAATCACACTATCATTTCATAAATAATCACACACACAAAAGAATCTCAAAGCACCAAAATTTTCTTTGAGATCAGTGCAATACATATTTTGATTGTCTTTTCACATATTACACTCATCTCAAGACAAATTCAATGGCTCTCAAATCCGTTCTGATCAAAATTTAGACTTCCTTTGGGATGGATTTTTTATTGATTTTTTAAGCAGCTTTTTAGTAAACAAATTTCTTTTACGAGAAAGCAAATTTAAGAAGAAGAAGAAAATTCATCCCAAACAAAACATTAGTAAAAAATATACCCTACAAAATTTTCCCATATGCAAATTAAATATGTAATCTATTATTATTTAGCAAAAAAATGTAAAAAAAAACTATAAATTAGCACCTGAACTGTACATAGAGTAGCATTGTAAGGAAATTTATGAAATTTCAAAGCTATTTTCACTATTTAGACTAAAATCTACCCTAAAAAAGATAATAATAATGATTTAAAATTTTACCAATGCTTGAATGGAATGAACCTCCATACCTCAACTAGCAGTCTTAAGTACCCAAAATGAAACCTTTGCGTCTCTTGTAGTCACTAATGCTGAGTGTGAATCCTTTACTTTTTCCATACTCTTCAGGCATGCCCAATGGTTGCTTCTATCTTTCGCTTCCTCTCCATGAAGCCTCGTTGAACACCCTCTGCTCCTCGATATTTGTTCAGAGCAGCCAACGAAATTGGCAAGTCAAAGTTATGCAATGCCATTAGTTCTTCACCATGATCAACCGGAGGTCTAGTGTCAATAAGTTTCCCTTCATCTTTAGCCTCCTCCATGGCTTCCACAAGAGATTCCTTGCAAGCTTCTTCATGCTTGTTTGTATCATGATCAACATTTTTGGTTTCTTCATTACTAT
>NW_021530874.1:0-264 GCF_001605985.2 Dendrobium catenatum | reverse complement strand
TGTCACTTCTTTGCATGCACTTGGTAGGGAATTAACAGATGCTAAAATGGTCAATAAAATACTTCGATGTTAACCTACTGCTTATGATGCTAAAATTATTGTAATTATAGAGTCTAAAGATCTTAACATTTACTCTATTGACAATCTTCTTGGTTCACTCATTGCTTATGAGCAAGGAGTAAATCATAGAAAGATTGATACAGGTAAACCACGAAAGGAGAAAAATAATGCACTAAAAGTGGAAGAGTTAGAGAGTGAACACTC
>NW_021530873.1:0-1382 GCF_001605985.2 Dendrobium catenatum | reverse complement strand
CAATGGAGCAGAAGGAGCGACCCGAGCAATCTCTATACCTACAAAGCAAAGGAGCCAGACGACCACAAAGGAGCCGCGGAAGTGAAGTCAAACGGCAACAGAGGAGCCGAGGAAGCGACTAGCGCAATCTCTGCACATATTGGAAGTCGGGCGGCAACAAAGGAGCCGCAAAAGCGACGTGTGCAATCTCCGCCTCCTGCAAAGAGAAGTCGGGCGGCAACAAAGAAGCCGCAGAAGCGACGCGTGCAATCTCTGCTTCCTACGAAGCAACATAGTCGAACAACAGGAAGGAACTGAGGAAGCGACTCGACCAATCTCTTCGCCTGCGAAGCAATGAAGGAGCGGAAGAAGTGTCTCGTGTGACCTCAACACCTCCTGCGAATCAATGAAGATGAACAACAACAGGGAGCCGAAGAAGCGAAGTCGAGCGGCAACGAAGGAGTCAGAGGAAGCGTAAGTTTAGGTGAATGATCAGAGTGAATGGATTCCTGTGGGTTTTTATGTCGATAGGGAAGTTATTGTGCGAAGCAAAGCGTCGTTTGAGGAGATGACGCGAAATGAGACCGACGGAGCCGCGTTCGTTTGCTTTGCATCCATTCGATTTTTTTTTAATTAAGTCAACAAAATGATTTAGAGTAGTAGACGAATGAAAAAAAATTAATGAATGAAGGCAAACTACTGAAGCCAATAAAAGATTTTCAAAGGGATTTGAGGTTACATTAAGGATGGTTATTTCAGGGAATCAACTATTTGAAAGGAACTGAAATACCAAAACAATTAAAGTGGGTAATTTCAATTATATTATAGCAATATTATATTTTCTTTTATGTTATTTCAATTTATTTTGGTTATTGCAATTACTACATGATTATACCATTATGTTGATTGGATGGTTATCATATAAATACATTACTTGAGAAGAATAAAATAAATGGAAAGGCGAAATAATTGCTAAATAATTTTTATAGAACATTATAACACCTAAAGTACTTAAAATAGTTCCATGTTAAATATAAAAAAAAAAATTGAGACTAATTGAATTACTGAAAAATACATATATAAATAAAATATCCTAACAAATTACTATACTATGTGAAGAAAAATAGAATAAATTAAATAATGATTTAAATTAAAATGAAAGTATCAAAAAAAAGACAAGGTGCATGCATGCAAACTACAGTAGTTCACAGTATTACAGTACTGGTTGGGAACGCAATGTACCCATGCAAATGAAAATAAAAATGAGTGTACCTTAATTGTCACATTTAAACGGTGCACCTATACTAAATGAAAAAGGGAAAATGAATATGTTATTTGATAAGTGTAAATAAAAGATTTATGTCATATGAGATAGAAATGACATAAATATATATATATATATA
>NW_021530872.1:0-222 GCF_001605985.2 Dendrobium catenatum | reverse complement strand
GACAGGATATGGAATGAGCATATATGTGAAAAGGTTGGAGTAGTTACATTTGAAGATAAGATTAGAGAGATTAACCTTAGATGGTTTGGTCACATAAAACGGTCTCTTGTTGTTAGAACAGAAGCATGATATTCTAAACAAAGAGTATATTAAATTAAAAGAGGCACTTAAGGAGTTAGAAAAAAATGCATTAAATTTATAAGAAGATAAACATGCATTTAA
>NW_021530871.1:0-508 GCF_001605985.2 Dendrobium catenatum | reverse complement strand
TTTGAAAGCACAAAACCCTGGTTTAACTGTGGACTTTGTGAGATAATACTGATACAAAGCTATGATTTAAATCCAAAATATCACAAATCTCTTCCAACAACATTTCACCTAATATCTTGTATGCAGGTATTTACATCTTTTATAAAGAATAACATGGATCTTCATGGTCTTTCACAACTTTCCCATAAAATACTCGAACAACACATCAAGCATCATAAAACTGTGAGTTTCACACACCGAGCTTCATGTTTTAAGCAAGAGAACCTCACATCCTTTGAAGGATACAGAACCCATTTATAAACATTCAACAGAAGAAATATTTCATAAAAGGAAGACCTACACTCATATATTTCATCAAATAAACAAATTCATTCTCATATTTCTTTTAACCTCTAACTAATGATTTCCGAGAAACACATTCATGTGTGCAAGACCATCACATAAAACCTCAATATGAGCAAAATAGTTACAACTTTCTCTTAATGCCATTTCACCAAACATTTGGTGT
>NW_021530870.1:0-212 GCF_001605985.2 Dendrobium catenatum | reverse complement strand
TATTAATTAGTAATTAATATATATTTAATAAGACAAAATTTAGATTTAATTAGCAAATTAAAATTCAGATAGGCCAAGTATAGATAATAATATCTTACAATCATAAAAGTTATTAAATTCTCAAATAAATACTTACTTAGATTTAGTTGAATTTAACATATATTTTAGAAAAATATTTTCAAGATGTAATCACTTTGAATTTCTTAAGTAAA
>NW_021530869.1:0-311 GCF_001605985.2 Dendrobium catenatum | reverse complement strand
GGGGTATATCCAAACGAGGTGTGGTGAGACAGCCATTTTTATTCTTTTATTAGATGCAATCACAAGACTATGAGATTGAGATTGAGCCAACTAAGTAAGGCATTGTTGGCGGGGTGCAAGTAAGTAATAATGTTACAATATTATGTGCTTTTCAAAATTTGTTGGCTACAAGGTGCATGTTATGGTGTCACGATTGTGTGAGATAGTGGGAATGATTTGATGTGTGGAAGGAGAGGGCACAATAGAGATCATGGAGATAGGATAATGGTTGTTTGAGCTTTAAAGAGAAATATAATGTTAGACCGGTCCTC
>NW_021530868.1:0-221 GCF_001605985.2 Dendrobium catenatum | reverse complement strand
AATGAGATCTATGATTATCAGTAGGTCGCAGTGGTAATACCTACCCTAATCAGGTAGGACCCTGTGCGAAGTGAAAGTAACACTATCACATTCATAGAACCGCTCTGGCAGCTCAGAGTAGTGTATGAATGGGAAGGTAGGCTGCCAAAAGAGGGCAGCAGGGGGGCGATCTTTTCTCAAAAAGACTTAAGCCCAGAAGGCAGTGATGTTTTCATCTAAAA
>NW_021530867.1:0-255 GCF_001605985.2 Dendrobium catenatum | reverse complement strand
TGCGTTCATTTTCGTCGGAAAAATGGCTAAAATCCGTCAGAAATGAGCATTTCCGGAGAATTTTTGGCGGAAATTATTCCGATGGTAAATCGCTAGTAGGAAAAGCCTTTCTGGCGTTAAATAATTCACCAGAAATATTTCTGGCGAATTTTCAATGAAAACTTTGTCAGAAAAAAATTTTAATTACAACATAATTATAAAAATATATTATTATATTATAATTACAACATAATTTATAATAATATCTAATTAATT
>NW_021530866.1:0-393 GCF_001605985.2 Dendrobium catenatum | reverse complement strand
TTCAAGCAAGTGCCTAGGATAGCTCGCCAAATGAGAGAGTTAGATTGATGTTGCTTGATACGTATAAGGGTGTATCTTAGGTAGGTAGGTAGGTGTTTAGCTCCTTGATCTAAGGCAACTGAATATTTTTAGTGCTATTGTCTTTTAGCTCAGACGATTGACTTTTTTAACTTGTGAGTGTGATGCAATAAAAAAACATAAATATTGCAAACTCATAACTTACCTGCCTTAAAACATAGAATAACACATATAACATATAATATTATTATTATAAAATGGACACCACCTTACAACTTCAACTTAAAAGGACACAACACCTTACAATTTAAAATAAAAAATGACTCAATGACACCTTATAAATTATAAAAGTTTTGAAAAGAAAGATACAAGTGG
>NW_021530865.1:0-975 GCF_001605985.2 Dendrobium catenatum | reverse complement strand
TCAAGAATATGACTATGAATATCAATGGTCTAGTCTTCACTTTTGTTGAGCCTTCAAAAATCCAATAAAGGAAGCCCAACTTGAATTTCACTATAAGTTGCAAGATTGAGACAATCACTTAGGTCTTTAAGCCCTTTATGTTCTAAATTGTTTAGCACCACAAGATAATTCTTAATAAAAGAATTTGAAAAAAAAGTTATTATGTATGATTCTTTGGTTCCCTTATCTACTACACACACTTTTGAGATTGGAAATTTCTCTACATCTTCTATGATGGAGAAAATGTAAAGATATGATAAGAGTTATTGCATCAAGAAATAGATGGAGAAAAAAAATAAAATCATTGATTAATTATCCATGATTGTTGCAATGGAAGCTAATATATTTGAGTTTTCTCAAACCTCTCTACTCTTAAGTGGTAGTAGGTTTCATTCTCTCTTTTCTACTCAAGGAAAAGGGAATGTTATGGTCATTGTTCATTCACCACCATAGCTATTTGACTTTGATTTGAAATAGTCATTTGATGATAAAATGAGAAAGTTTATCAGTTGAATGAAATGAGTAATAAAGAGATGCAAGAAACATTTTGGCTAGAGTAAAGTAGATTTCTTGAAGAATTTGGAAGGTATGAATAGTGATAAAATAGAGATAAAAATCCTAAAAATGGATGTTATTAATCTAAGGTATTGTATTAGTCAAGAGCGAGGACTAGGAGGAGATTCTCTAGATAGCATGTTACTTCTACTCTTACTAATATATACCAAAGTATCTCTCAGACATCTTAAATGCATCGAAAAATATTCGTTTGGTTGGTGACCAATACAAATAGGAACTTTTGTATGATTGGGATATTTAATATTTTCTCTAAGTGATTTTGAGACTACCATAACCCCCATTTATAATAGGTTTAGATGTACCTTTGTAGTTTCACAACCATTATTATTTCCATATGTTTCCTTTTGTTAATAAGGTATG
>NW_021530864.1:0-352 GCF_001605985.2 Dendrobium catenatum | reverse complement strand
GTTCACTTGGGTAAGATTCCTAGCACATAAGAATGAGCCTTTTGAGAAATTTAAGGTATTCTCCACATGGATTCAAAAAAAATCAGGTTGTGAGATCTCAACAATCCATAAAAATCATGGTGGAGAGTTTCAAAATGATAAATTTGAATTATTCTATCAAGAAATAGGAATAGAACATAATTTCTCAGCCCCTAGAATACCTCAACAAAAATGGTATAGCAGAAAGGAAGAATAGAACCTTGGTAGAAGCTACTAGGGCAATGTTAGCAGAGTACACCCTTCCTAGATACTTTTGGAAAAGGAGTCAACACAACATGTTATGTTTTGAATAGGGTGAATATTAGATCAAAGC
>NW_021530863.1:0-277 GCF_001605985.2 Dendrobium catenatum | reverse complement strand
AATAGTAATAGCGGCTGGCTCTTACTCAATCACATATTTACATTCAATTTTAATGCATTATAATAAATAAAATTAGGCTTAATTCAGAAAGTATCAAAATATCATAAAGGTGGGCAATAAAAAATCCTACCAAGCATAAAATTATATTTTAAAAAATTAATCAAATTACTATATATCATATATAACAACATATGGAGCTTTAATTGAACTAAAGCATTATTTTCAGATGTCAAAATAAATTTTTGAATTGACAAAAATTGCTAATTTTTTTAAAATC
>NW_021530862.1:0-279 GCF_001605985.2 Dendrobium catenatum | reverse complement strand
ATGACTGGGATGAGATTTGCAAGGCTGTTGTTGGATACTCTAACATCAAGAAAGCACTCCAGCTTGGGCATGATATTGCTCTCAGCCTCAGTAAACTCTATCTCATCCATTACCATCACTTGTATGCTAGTACAAGAATGCCTTTCTATTAAACATAGC
Source organism: Dendrobium catenatum (assembly GCF_001605985.2). Classification (NCBI taxonomy): domain Eukaryota; kingdom Viridiplantae; phylum Streptophyta; class Magnoliopsida; order Asparagales; family Orchidaceae; genus Dendrobium; species Dendrobium catenatum. The sequence goes on along the minus strand of NW_021530862.1, from coordinate 120 downwards.
AGTAAACTGTTCACTCACCCTTCTAAACATCTCCTGTATTGATGTTGAATTACCAATGCATGTGGCTGTCATGGCATTTTTAGAAACATGAATAGTTGCTGCTATCCAACCCAATATTCA
>NW_021530861.1:0-2458 GCF_001605985.2 Dendrobium catenatum | reverse complement strand
TATACTTGTCCTTTATAGAAGGGTTTTGTCATTTATACTGAGCTTTCTACTATTTTACATGGCCTTAAATTATGCTTTTCTCTTGGCATATCTAACATCTAGATTGAGGTGGATGTTGTTTATAGTATTTTTTCCTTAAATACTTCTATTGAGAAAGTTTGCAAAGTTGATTTATTTAACTTGATTAGGGAGATTAATTAACTATTAACAAATTTTTGTTTTAACCTGGAGTATCTCAGTGATTTTAGTTCTCTTAATTTACTTACTATTTTGAAAGGCCTCATTATATTATACGAAAATTGAATATGTTTAGAATTCTAAGTTTGGTTTATTTCTTAGGTTTTGGGTCTCATCTCTTGAGAGGTTTGTCTAATGTTTAGACTGAGTTGGTTGATTTCCTTATCCTTATTATTCACTCGCTCTTTGCCACATTTGATTTTTCTCATGGTCTGTATTATGAGATTTAAATGTTAGTTTTTGTTAGGGTGGATGGTGGTGTTTGTTGCAACTCGAGCTTATGAGTTTATGTTTTTTATGATAACAAATATTATGGTACACTTTCTGCTGCATATATGTACTTGAATTATATGTTTATTTGTGTGTGTACTAACTTTTCAGGACTACGATGAACCGCTCTAGGCTTAAGATTTTAGGAGAACTATTTTTCTTATATTTCTCACTGATGTAATTGTTTATTCCCTGAGATATGTCCTGTAAGGGTGCTTGCTTGCATTGTAAACCTTGCACACACACATTTGGGAATTTTTCTGTCTAAATTAGAGTTGACTATTTTTTGTAACATCATTCAGGATGATATTTATATCGGCCTGGACGCTCAGTTCAAAAATAGAAACCCTAATTAGGGCATCCTTGTTAAGCAGCCATCATTATACAGATCGTCCTAGACGATCATTATATCAGCCAGGACGATATGCTCAAAATAGAAAGAATCAGTAGCCAGATCTATTTAGGCATTATTTATTTTTATACATCAGCCAGGAAGATTAATTATATTGGCCTAGATGATTCAGTACAATTATGCCTAAATTAATCTGGTATTTAAGGAAAGCATTTAAGGCTGACTGATTTGATCACGTCGGTTGGGTCGATCGCAGGATCAGCCGGGACGATAGCCTAGACGATTGGACATCGGACAGTTCTTATTCAGAGCGATGTTCAGGATGATATTCCATGATTTGTATTGATTGGCTAGGATGATATAAATAAATTTCTTTTGATCTTCCCAAACCGTCCCGGTTGATTGAGCTTATTTCGCACTTATCGGCTAGGATGATATTTATATGAGCCTGGATGATAAAGTTGGCAAGTTGCATTAATGAGCTCATTTTTAGATCTTCTATTTAAGCTTTGATAAGACACTTGGTAAGTATCTTTTGCAGCCATTGTAGCTTCATTCTTTTGGAGGGAACTTGAAGAGAGAGTTTGAAAGGGTGAGAGGAAAGGGTGAAGTTTGAGAGAGGGAAAAGATCCTTGGAGGGGGTTTCAAGGGATTGTGGAGGGGGATTCCACATGGTTTCTCTGGCGAACTTGCACCTTAGTACCATCGGATTCAAGGCTTGTCTTAAGGGAAGTTCACGGAAGACAAAGATCTCTTTGGTGTCAAAGGACCTTACTACTCCGTTGCACTGGGGAAGGTGGATGTGATTTTGTAAGGGCTTCTCTGCCTAGCTGTGGAGGCTAAAGTAAAGACACTTAGTTTAGTGAAATACTTAGAGGGTGCCTCTGAGGAGTGGATGTTGGTCAAGGTTTGACCGAACCACTATAAATCTGGTGTGTTCTTTCCTTTATTATTTATACATTTAATTTTCGCATTATGTTTTCCTTGTAGTGAATTTTGGTTTGGTTTGAGTTTTGATTTAAAGAAATTTTTAAATATCAATTCACCTCACTCTTCATTAGCCTTGAGCCAGTTCGTAATGGGCCCAACATTCCTAAAAAAATTTCAAGGGGTATCAGAGCGGGATCCATAAAAACAAGTTTTTGAAAACTTTTGAATTTTGATCCATGACTAATTTTTCTAATCGTAACACTGCATAAGGTATTCTATTACCCGACAACCTTTGTTTGATAGTATCCCTTTTAATTTTTAGAATACTCGTATGTCTACAGGTTTACAATCAATTGATTATTGCATGTGGATGCTTGTTAAGGATGGTTATACACATCCAACTGGAAAACTTAATGGTGTTACTATTCCACTTCCTTTTTCTGAATGGACTCTCGATGATAGGGCTTTAGCATAATTAAATGCAAAATGTTTGAACTATTTCTTCTTTGTTTTAAAATCTAAAGATTACATCCATGTTTTTACTTTCTCTACTGGTAAAGAAATTTGGGATAAATTGTATATTACTTATTAAGGAACTATGAAGTTAAGCAATCTAGATTGAATATTTTTGCATGAAACCTCATGATTCAATTTCTGATATGTATACGA
>NW_021530860.1:0-927 GCF_001605985.2 Dendrobium catenatum | reverse complement strand
CCAGGCCACCACCTGACGCCCGGACTTCTGTCGGACCACCACTTGAGGCTCTCACCCTCGTTGGACTTCTATAGGACCACCACTTGAGGCACGAACTTTTGCCGGACCCTCACTTGAGGCCATGTGCTCCACCAGGCCACCACCTGATGCCCGGACTTCTGTCGGACCACCACGTGAGTTCATGAGCTTCACAAGGCCACCATCTGACGCTCGGACTTCTGTCGGACCCTCACTTGAGGCCTTGTGCTCCACTAGGCCACCACCTGACGCCTGGACTTCTATCGGACCACCACTTGAGTCCCTCACCCTCGCTGGACCACCACTTGAGGCCCCCACCCTTGTCGGACTTCAATCGAACCACCACCTGAGGTCCAGATTTTTGCTGGATCACCACTTGAGGGCCTGAGCTCCACCGGGCCACCATCTAACACCCAACTTTTTTCGGACTCTAATGCCCGGGCTTCTGTCAGACCCTCACTTGAGGCCCTGTGCTCCATCAGGCCACCACCTCAAGCCCGAACTTCTACCAGACGATCACCTAAGGCCCGGACTTCTACCAGACTACCACCTGAGGCCCGGACATCTGCTATACCACCATTTGATGCCCAAAGTTCTAAGATCTTCTTGCAAGGAAGGGCCTTATTTGTAATTGACTGCAAATACTAGTGAATTCATTTAAACTAGGCTAGACCCCTTGGTTTTCCCCCCCTTTTAGAGGTTTCCATGTAAAAACTCTGGTGTCTCTTATGAACGCTACACCTTCTCTCTCTTATCTTCTTATGTCACTACAGGAAAAACGCCATTTTCCGGCGGCCATTTTCGTCTGAAAATGATCAAAATAAGTTAGAAATTTGCATTTTCGGTGGAAAAATGTCCGCCGGTTTCACGCGCGTCGTAAAAAGACTTCTGATGAAAATGAATTCGCTG
>NW_021530859.1:0-1010 GCF_001605985.2 Dendrobium catenatum | reverse complement strand
GAAAGGGAATATAAGAAATGTCTGTTTATAAGTAGGAAATTTAAAACAGACGCTGCGATCCGAAAGTGGCAGCTTATCTCACTACCTTCCCTTCACTCTCAAACATATCCAAGCAAACCAAAAATTTTGAAATGTTCTCCACCTCAATGTCTTTCCCACAAGCCATCTAATCCAAAGGAAAAACAGCATCTTTTATCACCCCATTAAACCTTCCCTATCCTACTATGCGCTCCCTCACTCCATAGCAGTATAGCACCATCAAACACATATTCCAGGAATACAAGCAAGATAAAACAACGAGAGAAGCACTAATTAGGAACACTTGTTTGGTAGAATCATTTCCCATTCAACTTCAGCGTGTAGACAATCAAGCCAATCTTCCTAATCACCTTCATTCCAGCAATTCCACTCATGCTTAATATGGCGATGACAAACTACGATCACTTCTCCATAACATTAAAAATCCATCACCAAACTCTTCAGAATAGCACTACTATCAATAGACCAGAAACTCAGAAAGTGAACAAAAGAAATTTTTGTTCATAAGTAGGGCATTTAAAACATACACAGCCTAAAAAGTTTCCAGCAATATTTCACCATCCTCCATTCATTCTCAAACAATATCAACCAATCAAATACTTCAAATGATCTCCATTTCAAATCCGAGCCCAAAAAACATCAAACTCGAAAGAAAAAGAGCACCTTTCCCCCACCATTGAACCTTTCACAACCCTCCCCACACGCCTATCTCCCATAAAGCCATCAAATACAAATTGCAAAATAGCATTCATTACCTTATCCTCCATGATGGCCTTTAACCGGAGCATGGTAGCGAGTGCTTCTTCCTTGGCAGCGAACAGGCGTTGCTGGAAACCAAGCGCCTTGCGCTCCGCTGCCAGAACTCGGGCCGCCGATTCCTTTGCAGTATTGAGGATGATGTCCGCATAGGCCTTCTTCAGAGCCGCCATTTTCTACTAGGGAAACAATTAGAAGATCGGAATGGTGAAATA
>NW_021530858.1:0-260 GCF_001605985.2 Dendrobium catenatum | reverse complement strand
AATCCAAAACTCCACAAAAATATCAAAACCCAAAAATCCAAAAACATCTCAAAATTCCAAAATCCAAAAATATTTAAATTGAAATCCAACCATTAATGCTTAAAGCAAAATTCATCCACCCTCCGCAACAGTTTGCCGAGGTGGACAAATCTGAAAATTACTTCAGCTCACAAAGAGCGAAATGCCTAGTCGAAAATATCACTATGATTCATTCTCAAACAATCTTTTGCCAGTAAGGACGTGGTATGTGTCCTCTAACC
>NW_021530857.1:0-842 GCF_001605985.2 Dendrobium catenatum | reverse complement strand
TATGTACAAATTTCATAAAGATTTTCACTAGTACTAAAAAATTACAAAAAAAAATAATAATGTAAGTAAAATATCATAATTTCAATAATATGACGAAGATGATTTGTAATTTGGAGTTAAATTAACTCTAGAAAAAAGATTTTTTCTGAGTCAAAATACGGGTTATTAAACCTACCTCCATGTCCATGCAATTCATACCCAATACATCCACATGTGTTGACCCTTTCACGATATGGAGGCTCAAATTGACTAAGGCTTCGTTTGGGACGGCTTTTTTATTGCTTTCTAAAACGGAGTTTTAGTACGAAAATAAAAAATTTTGTACTAAAACTCCGTTTTACAAAGCAGTAAAAAAGCCGTCCCAAACGAAGCCTAAATTGATAGAAGGAACCTGCATTTGTTGAATTTGATCCAAATCATTTGAGTGGGTATTCGAATCGCCAAGCAAAAGTTCTATCCATGGGTGAACTCCATGAGAGATCTGATGAGCAGGTTCTTCTTCCACTTGTTTTGTTTTATCTAATTCATACAAATCATCAAAGGCAATCATAGTTATGTCATCTGGTAGAGAGTCACATGCCTTCATTTACACCAAACTCATGTTGCAAATCAAACTCGACATAGCCTACGGAGCTCAAATAGAGCTTGGGATGAGCAATAAACTTGGTTTGAAATGCATGAAGAATCCATAACACAATAACCTCAATGGCAGTAGAATCGATCCACTAACGAGTGCTCCACCTCCACCTCCACTAACTCAGCATAGGGAATAGGATGGGGAAGAGCATGGAAAGTTAGAGAAAGTTAGAAAAAGTTAATTTTTGCTAGTTCAAAAAGGATTT
>NW_021530856.1:0-321 GCF_001605985.2 Dendrobium catenatum | reverse complement strand
TTACAAATCATTTAAAATAATTTTAATATTATAAATATTTTGAAAACTAATTAAACATGGTAAAAATATCTATCATATTAATTAATATACATCTTAAATTTAATAAATTAATGTTGACTAAAACGTATTATTAGTTTTATGTTAATAATATCTGATTTTATCACTGTCGAATACAAAATATATTTATATAAAATAATATATGTTATCATATACTTTAACCTTAAATTTATTATGTTATTTATTTTATTTCGATAATGCCATTCGCAGCACAGTGAGCACACGCCATCCAAACGCTAATTTAGTTATTTTATTTCAATTCTG
>NW_021530855.1:0-255 GCF_001605985.2 Dendrobium catenatum | reverse complement strand
GGGGGAGAGGTTTTAAATGTAGAATGTAATAGAATTTAGTCTCTGTAGATCGTACTGTACGATATTAATTCGTACTGTACGATTGTAAAACCGTACTGTAAGATAGTAACGGCTACTTTGATATTTCAGGGTTTTTGGTGCCCGTTTTTATGTATCAAAAAAGAAATTTTTCAAAATGTGTATGATCGAGGGATTGCAAGGGAGAGAGCTCTTGAGAAGTTCTTTAGGGTTGAGAGATGAAGGAGAAGGTGAGCG
>NW_021530854.1:0-221 GCF_001605985.2 Dendrobium catenatum | reverse complement strand
CCACTAGACCCTTGTCTTTTCTTTAACTTTAATAAAGGAACAGTGCAAGAAATCAAATGCTTAATAGGCTATCCTAATTCCTACCATAAATGATCATGCCCAGATTTATAATGTATAAATAACAAAAAGTTTTAATTTTAATTCTAAATTAATAGAAAATGTCTTTGTTCTTTATAAAAGAAAAGTAGAGGGATTACTTATACGAGTAACATGCATCAAGA
>NW_021530853.1:0-1455 GCF_001605985.2 Dendrobium catenatum | reverse complement strand
AACTTCATTTGCTTGACAATTATGCTTTTTTTTTTTTGTACTAGACATTTAAATATTTAATGCTTGCTTTTATTTTGATATTATAAGATATAATTCTACAAATGATGTTGCTTTCAATTTTTTTGTCATTTCAAATATTATGCTTTGATTAATTTGTTATTTTTTATGTATGATTTATATTTTATAATGTCGTATCCGCGCCATATCCGTATCCTATATTTTTAAGAATTGTCGTGTCCCGTATCCGTATCGTGTCGCCGTATCAGTATCGGTGCAACATAGTCCATAAGCAAACTAGCTCCTCAACCTTTACCCTCCACTTCCCCTACTCATATGTCCACAAAGCTATTGATGTTATAATCTCAATTCCAACAGACATCTTATGAAATGTCATATTTGATTAAAATACCTACTTAATATCCACAAAGAACTACACAACATGTACCCTCTTCATCAAACCAAGTTCCTACTCTCACCCTAACGACTACTCATCCCCTCTGCATCATATCCATAGCCCTCTCAAATCATATCCACTAACTCTACTAACTTAACAGACAACACTTATCCTTCACTATCTAGTGATTCCACAAAAGCTCTTGACTTTTCCAACCGAACAATCACCACAGAAAATTCTACCTCAACCACTTATGCAATCAAAAATTTGGGAAGGGACCCAAATTTTTTATCACAAAAACAAAACCTTTCTACGAAATAGAAAAGGATATGAATTGCTAAAAAAGACACAAAATATGACAAATGAACTAAAAAACAACTTTCATATTAAAAAAAACTATTACAACTTGGACACTTACAAACTTGACTCACACAAACGACTCAAACAAGACACCCTAAACTTGCTTTCCAAGAGAAGAAGGATACATGTAAGGTAGATACTTGCGGAGAGACGAAAGAGATTAGAAGCCAAGACGAAGGGTGGAAAGAGCTCACAAGATTTCCAAAGAGAGAAGAGAAGGAGAATGGAACAAGCTCGCAAGCTTTTCCAACAAACCCGCAGGTTTACATTTCCAAAAATCATTCATATTACATATCTAAAACATTCCAAAACAACTTATATATATAGACAAGAGAGGGGAATACAAATAGCCACAATGACCTTTCATATTCATAATATAAATGAGGGAAATGAAAAGCCAACAGTCAACTCCAGGAAACGAAGCACCAAAGCCACGGAAAAGCCACCCAAAAGTCTCTGAAAACAGCGGAACCCGAAGAGGCAACCGCAAGAACCAAGGAGCAGCTGTGGGAACCAAGGAGGGAGCCGTGGGAACCAAGAAGCCAAGGCACGGGAACCCAAGAGCCATCCACGGGAAACGAAAAGATAAGGGGTAGGAGAAGAGACAACATTAATGAGCTATTAATAAGTGAACTAAAAAACATAGCTCATAATGAGCTAACATTTAGTTCAATAAATGAACTAAAAACCAGCTCATAATG
>NW_021530852.1:0-511 GCF_001605985.2 Dendrobium catenatum | reverse complement strand
AATCCCAAACAGCAGGGCATAAACCCACGGTTTCCAGTACAGGAAAACCAACATCACCTAGGAAAATAAAGGCCACGCCATCAGCACAGAGAAACCCCAACAGCATAGTAGAGAAAGCCACGGTTCCAGCACAGAGTTTTATACACGGTTTCAGCAATTCCAAAGGAGAGGAATTAATCCCAACAACCATCATAAAGTCACGGCAAAAGGAGGGGAATAAAGGCCACGGGTTCCACCACAGAGAAACCCCAAAGGTCTCCATTAAAGCACAATGAAGGCCACGGTTCCAGCAGCCTAATGAGGGAAATATTGCAGCAGCTCAAGAGGCAAAGAAGAAGAGGAAGAGACAAGTTCCACTCACCTAAAAGCTTGCACCTCATAATGAATTTAGAGCTAAACATCAGCTCATAATGAGTTACAACTCCACATGATAATAATGAGCTTGTACCACTAAAATTTCAACAACTAATGCTTAAAACCGAAATCAGCCAAGGCTCCCATAAAACCACAA
>NW_021530851.1:0-500 GCF_001605985.2 Dendrobium catenatum | reverse complement strand
TAGGAGATAGTTTTGATTATTTTAATAAGATAGTTTTGATTATTTTAATATGACAGTTTTGATTACATAAATGGGGTTCATATTTTAATATGATAGTTTGTATTATATAAATGGGGTTCATATTAGGTTTTCGTAGAAAAGGTTAGACAAAGTTTTGGTTTAATTTAGGGCCTAGAAAACTAAAAAAATCATTATGAAGTCTTCAATCTTCCGTTTACAATCACAGATAATACGTCCCCACACGTTCCTTGATATGATGATTGGTTACTTATTATGGTCTTTGATTCTAGGGAATTATATCATATGCCTCGACCTATCTCTTTGATCATCATATTGCCAAATTATCTCTTAATCAATTTTTTAGTAACATTGGTGTAATAACCAATGTAACAAAAAAACCATTGGACATGAAAATGATAATAACTAGATAACCATATAGCTAGTGCATTAAATCCATTAATACCAGAGCATCAAAGGTTGTTGCAGCAACACAAAGCATG
>NW_021530850.1:0-351 GCF_001605985.2 Dendrobium catenatum | reverse complement strand
AAAAAATATTTTGTTGGTAGAAGGCTTAAAGCATAATCTTTTAAGTATTAGTCAGCTATGTGATAAAGGTTACAGTGTAAAATTTTTTCCTACAAGTTGCATATTAAGCCTGAAGGGTAATGATGTTTTGAATGGTATAAGGGTAAATAACGTGTATATACTAGACTTGAATTGTATTAAAACTCATACTACTTTTTGTTTAAATACTATTTATGATGAATCATGGCTTTGGCATAGGAGACTTTGTAACTCTAGCATGAAAAACTTTAAGAGGATTACCCAAAAGAACTTATTGAGAGGTATATCAAAACTAGACTTTTCTAAGGACCACCTTTGTGATGCATGCTAATT
>NW_021530849.1:0-2739 GCF_001605985.2 Dendrobium catenatum | reverse complement strand
TTGGGGTTCAAAAGCTCTGGTTGGAGAGAGAGAGCTAGGGGTGAGAATGACGGCTTAACATAGGGTTTTACCCTATTCAACCTTCTCCAAGCCAAAGGGACGGTCTTGATCGACCTATGGGCTATCTAGGATGCTTCCACGTGGCCTGGAGCAGTTGGAAAGGCTGGGAGAAGGACAGTGAGGTGGAAAGCCTCTCTTAGTCCCCACTTGAGCATATGGGAGGATTGAGAGCCGTTGGATCCCAATCCAAAGGCTAAGAACAGCCTTTAGAATATTCTAGAAATTATTTGAACAGCTGGGATTAAAAGGGCTTCAAATATATGCCATGTCATTAAGGATTTAACTCATTTAATGACTCTTTGACAATTTGTTGACTGGTTTGACCAGTCAACAGGTCGAGTCTAGCTAAGGTGGCAGCTAGGTGGCATGGAGTAGGGTTTTAAGAGCTGTTTGAGTGAAATCTTGAGGGTTCAAATGAGAATGCATGGTGGTTTGATTAAAACTTTGGATATTTGACCAAGTATATGAGTTGACTTGGTCAACTAGACCATGATTTGACTCATGCTAGACTTAGAGAGGTCCAAAGCATGAGATTGAAGGGTTTCTAACATTTGAAAAGCTTAATTGAATTGGATTTTGATTGGGATTTGAATCTTGAGTTGATTTGATCAACCTAGGTTGACTGAGTCAACCAAGTTGACCCAAAGTGTGGGTCTAGGCTGAACAGGTTTGAAAAGGTATTTGGAGACCATTGAAGGTGGTCCCAAAGGCTGGGGAGGTCAATTCGATCAAAATACCCTTTTTGACCCCTAAGGGCCTGTTTGGTCAACCTAGGTTGAATTGGTCAACCAGGTTGACCCAGGGTCTGGATTTGGGTCAAACAAGTTTGGTTTGATATTTGAAACTTGCTGGATGTGGTTCCAAGCAATTCAGAGGTCGTTTGGTTGGAAATCAATATTTGAGCCCCCATAAGGGGTATTTTGGTGATTTTGACCCCTGGTCAACTGGGGGTCAAAGTGGGTCAACCAAAATACAGTTTAATGTTCGATATGTCAGGATTAAATGTTTGAAAGTGATTAGAGGCTTCGGAGGAGGCTCTAAGGTCTGGATCCACTAGGTGGCAGGTCCAGTGGCATAGGCCGTAAATATTTGAAGATTTTACAGCCTATGAATATTGATTAAGTTTCTGGGGTTAGAGAACTCAGAATGGGCTCAAATTTGGAGAGTTGCCTCCATAGACATGTCTCATCAGTATGCTACTGACAGACTCTGAATCGGAGGTCATTTGATTAAGTTTGAAGTGTTTTAAAAAAAAAATTCACTGGAAAAGGTCTTTAGGACAGGGTCTTAAGACTTAGCATTTGGGTCTAGTTCTTTGGATTTGATCTGAATTTTGAATTATCTATATCATTCATAATCATTTAAATGATCATATCTGATATGATAAGATTAAAGCTTGATTAAAGACAAAATCAAGGTTTGAACTAGATATAGAGATTTTGATAGATTTAAAGTCTGGATTTGCTTAAAGTTTAAAATGATTTAAGGTCTGGATTTTGATTGAAGCTTGAATTTAATTGAAATCTGGATTTGCTTAAGATCAGGATTGATTTGAAGTCTGGATTGATCTGAGATCTAAAGTAATATCAAGGTCTGGATTGATCTAAGGTCTAGGCAGCTCCTAAGGCCTAAGAAGATCATAGGGTCTGGATTTATAAAGGTCTTCCATAACAGGTCCTAAGATCTGAAGTCTAGAAGAATCTTAAGATCTAGATTTGTCTGGAGAAATCCTAGGATCTAGAGTAGAAACTAGGATCTAGAGTCTAGAAGAGATTTAGGATCTAAATGGATCCTAAGGTCTGGATCTAGGAGAATCCTAGAGTCTAAGAAGATCCTAAGGTCTAGATTTTTCTAGAGGAATCCTAGAGTCTAGATTGGTCTGGAGATTGAACTGATTTATGGTCAGATTTGATCTGGGGTTAGGATTGATCTGGAGTCTGGATGGGTCCTTAGTGACCTCATACAAAAATGAGGTCAACAAATGGACCCCCAATATGTGTATTAGAATGAAATTCTATTCCACATATTGGCGTTGACCGAAAAAAAGGTCAAGTCTGGAGTTTTGATCCTAAGGGAAAGAAATAGTCTATCCTTGGGGGATCGAGGTTTGAATTGATACTAGGGTAGTGCCACAGAGGGCGTACTCTACCACTAGCGAGTCGAATCCTAAGGGAAGAAAAGGTTCTATCCCTAAAGGAAAAGGTAGACTAGGTGATCCTATAGGAAGAGAAAATTCCTAAATATACAGGATCAGATTTGAGTTTTGAATCTAAAGGAAAGGGTGGCCTAACCTCTGAGTTTGAATTTGGAATAGATTCTAAGGGAAGGGAAGACCTAACCTTAGAGGATTGAGTTTTGAATTGATTCTAAGGAAGGGAAGACCTAACCCTAGAGAATTGGATCTTGAATTTGATACTAGGGTAGTGCCACTAAGGGCGTACTCTACCACTAGCAGATCTGATCCTAAGGGAAAAGAGTACCTAAACCCTAAGGAAGAGAAGGAAAGAATGATCATATAGAAAGGAAGAATTCCTAACTACAGAGGATCGAATTTGAATTTGATACTAGGGTAGTGCCACGAGGGGTGTACTCTGCCACTAGTAGATCTAATCCTAAGGAGAGAAAGCACGATGACTCACATTTATCCTTAAGGAAGAGAAAACTGGATGATCTTGTGGG
>NW_021530848.1:0-328 GCF_001605985.2 Dendrobium catenatum | reverse complement strand
TTCATCTCATTATGTTGCTTGATTTGACTATTAGAATGTAAGATTTAGATACCATTTTGTCCTTCAGGTGATGTCATGAAGCTTAAAAATATGCTTCAAGTGCTTAATTTTGGGTTCATTTGAATTCATGATCAGATCACTTGTGGGGTCAATGTGTTTGTCTCATCGTACCATTTAGTTTGTGTTTAAATTCGTTGAAATCCAAATATGAATAATCCTAAATTTAATTCTAGAAGCTTCCAATTCAAATATTGCCTTGAAATTCATGTTGATCAAGTGAAACTTTTAAAGATGTTTTTTCCAAAAATAAAAAAAAAACTTTTGAAGA
>NW_021530847.1:0-1139 GCF_001605985.2 Dendrobium catenatum | reverse complement strand
AAATTTGAGTGGTAATCGTCCGGGACGAAATTTTTTTTTATACGGAATGATTTGTGTCGTGTGTCAAACTGTTGGATTTTGAACCGTTTGTGTGTAGTTTTTCAGTTTTCAATTGTCACTTCGTCTGTATGATTGCCACGATCGTCCAAGACAAAATGCTTTTCAAATGATTGTTGACATCATTTTTGTATGAGGTCACTTGGACCAATCCTGACCCCAAATCAATTCAATCTCCAAACCAATCTAAACTCTAGGATTCTCTTAGATCTAGACCTTAGAATCTACTCAGATCTTAGAAATCCAAACCAAATTCAATGTTAAAAGGCCAAGTCCTAAAAGCCTTTTCCAGTGAATTTTCAAACAATTCAAAAACCAATCAAATGACCTCTGATTCAGAGTCTGTTAATTACATACTGATAGGACATGTCTCTAGAGGCAACCCTCCAAATTTGAGCCCATTCTGAGGTTCCTAACCCCAGAAACTAAATCAAAATCCAAAGGTTGTAAAACCTTCAAATATTTACAGCCTATGCCACTGGACCTGTCACCTAGAAGATTCTGACCTTAGAGCCTTCACCAAAACCTCTAGTCACCTCCAGACAATTAATCCTGATATGTTGAATAATAAACTGTATTTTTCTGGACTCATCTCAGCCCCTAGTGGGCATGAGCCCAAAATGACCAAAATACCCCTATGGGGCTCAAATAGTTATTTCAAACAAAACAAACTCAAAATTGAATGCAACCATCTCCATAAAGTTTCACATATCAAATTAAACCTGTTGGACCCATTCCCAGGCTCTGGGTCAACTTGGTTGACCAAGTCAACCTGGTTGACCTTAAAAGCCCTTTAAGGGTCCAAATAGGTGATTTGATCGAGATAACCTATTTAATCCTTGAAATTACTTCTACTAGACCCCAAACATCATTTAAAACCTGCCTAGCCAAGACCCACCCCTTGGGTCAACCAAGTTGACCCAGTCAACCTAGGTTGACTCAAAACTCCTTTAAGGCTTTAATGGGTTATTTTAGCCCATTTAATCCATTGAGTCCATTTCAAAACCTCAAAATCAACTCCTAACATGGCCTAGACATCCTTTATGATGTTGGCCAATCAAATCCAATTAGAGTTGACCAAG
>NW_021530846.1:0-211 GCF_001605985.2 Dendrobium catenatum | reverse complement strand
TCGTATAGCAAGCGTGAGATTGTATCCCAAACGCCCTCATAATAGAAATATGGGGGGCCAAGAGAAGAGTATGGGAGATTTCTACGTTTGATGCACTTTTCAAATGGCAGGCTAAAACCGATCATTGGCTTTGGAATTTCCATTGGTATATTATCAGCATCCAAAACAGCTTTCTTCAAATATTCGCTTATGCGACTTCCATGATGACGGT
>NW_021530845.1:0-329 GCF_001605985.2 Dendrobium catenatum | reverse complement strand
GTTATATATCGGAATTGCTACACTGCACACACAAATTATTAATAGGTATTCTATTATGTTTAGATAGCCAGCCTTAGGGTAGTTCACTGACGAAGCTTTGGCCCTATAGGTCAAAGCTTGCCCCCTTCTGTGAGCTCTAGATACAGTTAGGGTCATTTAGGCTTGTAGAGTAGGCCACCTACTTGTGCCATTGGGCATCGTTGTTTTCCCACACGAAGTGGGCATCGCTAGGATTTTGGCCTTTTTCCAGTTTTGGGTACGATACCCCTCCCCTTTTTTTTTCTTTTTTTTCTGTGAGCCTTAGAGACCATTAGGGTCATTTAGGCCTA
>NW_021530844.1:0-205 GCF_001605985.2 Dendrobium catenatum | reverse complement strand
ATGAATCCTTCATATGTTGGAATGTAAAACTATAATTTATACATAATTATGAGGTAAAATGCTCCATGAAAGTCAATGTGGACCCCTCTTGGGTCCTTGAACCAAGTAAAATGTCCTTAATCATAATTTTAGCATTAATTAAATCATGACATTGATTGGAGCAAGAAATAATGGAGAATTTATTTCTAAAATTTTTAAAATGACT
>NW_021530843.1:0-1173 GCF_001605985.2 Dendrobium catenatum | reverse complement strand
CAGCTAAATAATGGTCTGATCGGCCCGGCCGATCGCACGATCGTCCTGGACTATCTGAACAAAATCCCATCGGCCTGGGACGATTTTTTAGGACGATAATTAATTTTCTTGGACAATAAAAACCCCTATTCTCTGACTTGAGGCATGCTCTGATCGTCCCGGGACGATCCTTACAGGAAAATTTTCCTGGAACTTCTGTACATATTCTGGAACAAACTTTGAGCTGATCGTCCCAGGACGATCCACGATCGGCCCGGACGATATGAGCAAAACTGCTGTTACACACCGTTTCTTCGAGGAAATGCGCCGGGAGTTGAGGTTGATCAATGCTCGTCTTGACAGGAACCAAGCCGCTCGAGCAGCAGGGCCGGTCATCGGACAGGCTACGAGACGTGGGTTCATGGGAGATGAAGAACATCAACAAAACAATCGGGCACCTGTGATGACAGATTCAGACGAAGAGATTGACCGTGCTCGGTCTTTGGAACAATGGGATTCCGACGGTGAGATGATTCTACATCATAGAAGGCATGCTAGAAGAGACCGGACACAGGGAGATTTCCGAATTAAATTGGACATACCATTCTTCGATGGTAGACTGCATATTGAGGACTATCTTGATTGGGAAAGATCAGTTGAATCTTTCTTTGAGTATATGGATATTAGCCCAGATTGACAGGTGAAATACGTGGCCTGCAGATTAAAAGGGGGCGCTAGCACGTGGTGGCAACAAGTCTTGCAGTCACGTCGGCGAGATGGCAGGGGAGCAGTCCGGAGCTGGCTTCGCATGAAACAGTTACTTCGAGGACATTTCTTACCAACCAATTATGAGCAAATGTTGTACGTGCAGTACCAACACTGCTCGTAAGGAAGCAAATCAGTGAATGAATATACTGAAGAATTTTATCGGTTAAGTGCCCGAAACAATCTCAACGAATCCAAAAAATCAACTGGTTGCGAGGTACGTTAGTGGCTTGAAGGATTTCATTCAGGATAAACTAGAGTTAAATTCAGTTTGGTCATTATCACAAGCTGTAAATTATGCTCTTAAAGTGGAATTACAATAAAAAAGGCATCACTTGAACCGGCAGAACAGGAGAAGTGGGGATCCAACCGCTGTCACGACCCAACCCGATCGGGACGGGTCCCGCTCGCATCGGGTCGTGAGTGCCT
>NW_021530842.1:0-259 GCF_001605985.2 Dendrobium catenatum | reverse complement strand
TCCCTAGGCGTCACGTGTGTACCAATGACACGCTCGCCGGGGCCCATGCGGGTCGAGATTGCATTTACCCCTTTAATGTACCTATGTGTATACAATTCATAGTGCACGTGCAGGGGTACTTTGAAATAATTGTAGTTGTGCAAATAACTATCATTTGGATGCACACAACTTTTTCACTTAAGAGCTTATACACGCCTTCTATCCGCTAATATGAGTGTTGTGGATCCGGTGGCGTAGCGTTGTAGATTGTAGACGCCTT
>NW_021530841.1:0-328 GCF_001605985.2 Dendrobium catenatum | reverse complement strand
TGCTCCTGCTCTGCTGGCATTGGTTGTCGGGCCCCTCATAGGAGTTGAAGGATCTCCTTCTGAGATTCCTCCATTTTTCGTATGTGGTCTTCCATAGATGGTTGTGATGTCTCTTCTCCAGCAGGGTTTTGCCCACTAGGGTGAAAAGAAGTAGATTTCTGGCGTCCTTGATTTAGGGACTGATTCCTGGACACGTGAGAGTTGGAGCGAGAGGATCCCTGGTGGCGATTGTTACGCCTATTGGCCATTGAAGTAATGGTTGATATTGTGGGACTGTCGTTTCCCACAGACGGTGCCAAACTGTTGTGGGCTAAGATATTTACGGGGG
>NW_021530840.1:0-10055 GCF_001605985.2 Dendrobium catenatum | reverse complement strand
TCTCTTTATCCCGCTAACATGTTGTTGAAGGTTCCTTACCTATTCAATATGTTGTTGGAGGTGGTATTATCTACGAAGCTTATCAGTTTTAAAATGATTGAACACTTCTTTCTCAAGTAAAATCTTATGTTAAACCCATTCTTTAATTTTCAGAAAGTATCCAATGGCTGGCAAGTTGATCTTTACCTCTATGACCGTGATACTGCTCTTGCAGAGCTGTAGATGACCAAGGGAGAATATTGCTATTTTTGGATTGGGTCTTTGATACTCTTGGTGATTTACATGGTGGATCAAGAGTTAGTCATATTTGGTATGCCACCATAGTGAATCCCACCTGTGAGCGTCGAGTTGAGTTGCTGTGGAGCTTACTTTTGCACCCACTGTGTGAGATTGAGCATCAAGTTGCTGAGTCAGTTTTGAGATCCTTCTATTCTTGTTGTGAAGGTCAAACTCTGTTTTTGAAGGAAAGGGTCTGTTCTGGGCCTTACATTTTCATACTTAAGTCAGGAAGATAGAAACTCTTAAGTGGAGACTAGAAAGAAGATCTCTAAGGACTAAGAGAAGTTGTGCACCTTTAAGACCTTAGCTCAAGTAAGAACCTGAGGCCTGATGAGGAGCTACCTATATCGCTGCTATCCTCTCCCCTTTAAGGGAGTCGCTTTTTCCTCCTAAGTTCTGCTCAAGGTAGGAGAGGATATCTAGGAAGCCCGTTCCCCACCATGCCCAGTCGACTACTCAGACTAAGAGACTTCAAAAGAGAATATCTACAGCAGGACTAGAGCATTAAGGAATATATTCTATACCCTTGTGCCCTGGCACAATCTAGACAAACCAAAGAAGCAGTATTTGACGCCAGCTGAAGGGAGTGATCTCCCATCGCGTTCAGAAGGAAGTGTGAAAGAAGAGGCATCTGAGGCTAAGAACTAACTCACAACATGTTGAGAAACAAGAAATATGTTAGGCAGCCTGCCACTTCTCTGTGCGATAGTTTGATTGATATCACTGGGCGCAACAGCCCCTCCTCTTCTTACAAGACGGACGTATTGTGTTGACTGGGTCCGAGAGAGGCGCCATCCTTATGGCAAGACCGCCGGTACCCCCTCCCAAAAGCTGTAAGGTTGAAGCCTTCAGTTGATTGTTTAACCCCAAGGGGGAATGAAGCGTTAAAACATCTGGACTTAAAGGAAAATTGACCCCAAATCCCCTGAAAAGAAATATGTGCCAAAAGAGGACTAAGTGGAGAGTCTTGCCACACCTGCCCTAGAATTCTAAGTTCATTTGACGCTCGCACGAGTTCCAGCCAACCCACTCCGTTTTAGTTGACTTGATGGGATGCCCAGACTAGTACCCAGTTGTGTACAGCTAACCATTCCTCCACACCAGTTTAGTTCAAGATTCAATAACTAACACCCAGTTGCCCGCAGTTGATGATCCCCAAGGTCCGATGGTCATTTCCTAGGCTCCTTAGTCACGTGTCTGAGAACTTACCTTGGCCAGATGTAGGGCTATCACTTTACAAGCTCCTGCTTCTCCCCCGAGTATAGTCCCTGCTCTCCCTGTAGAGGAATGCCCACTCTTCTGACTACCAGTTTGGGATAGTCGAAGAGAGAGAATATGACCAGGATTACGAACATGGAAGTGAACATGATACAAAAGTCTCAACCCAGATCCTAATCCAAAAACTTACAGAAATTCATTGCCTCGCCTGGATTCTTGAAAAATTATTGATATGGTCTGATACAAAGGATACCTACCCCTCGACCTAAGTCAATTGGGATAGACCGTTGAGGAGGTAGTTCAAGAAAATATAGAAATATTTGTTGAGATAAAGAAGAATTGGCCTCTTTTGTTTTACCTGAGTTGGATGCATCTCCTTGGGAGATGAAGATGATATGCTTGTAGCATTTATATGTTGAGGACTAGGGGATCTAATAACGAAACTGAGCCCAGCAAATGTCGATTTTTTAAAAGAATGATGATTCACCATACATGCCAAGAGTCAATTCAGATGAATCTTTAAAGGCCAGAGATGAAGGCACATAAAAAACTTGGAGACTCAGCTTGCAAGCATGATGTCACAAGTTAGGGGAATGCAAGAAAAGTGGATAAGTACAGCTAAGAGTCTCTTAAACTCCAGCCAGTCAGCTCGAGAACCTCAACGAAAAGCCAAAAAGGCAGAATTTAGTTTCAAAACCTCTCGAGTCAACCCCTGTGACCCTTCCGTGTCGTAGAAGCACCTCCAGTTTACCCGCCACGGTTTTCCACCGCTCTTCCGATTCTGCTCAGAGGATAATTAAGCAATTAATTGAGGGACTTCAGGTAAGGGAGCCTTAGCCCTTTCGCAAGGAATCGTGTCCATTCAAAAAGGTAGACTTTACCCTCGAAGAATATGACTTAGTTCCTTACCAAAGGCTTTGTGCCACCAAGCCTTTTAAAATCTTCACTGGAAATTAAAATCCGAGACAGTCTTGGCCCCTTCGAGCAAAGCTGGTTGCACAGTGCAGGGGGCGTCAGATGCTCTACTATTTCGCCAATTTGTGATAGTCTATCGGCATGCTTTTTGAATGGTAGCCGATCTGCCCAATGGTTTAGTTAAAAACTTTTAGTGACTAGAAAATCTTTTTCCTCTAAAAATTTTCTGGAGGCGGCAACAACGAACTACTGTGGGCGATCTTGTTGTTGAGAACAAAAAGCACGGAGAGTCTCTGGTTGGTAACATCTTTGAGATGTGGCTGAAACCTCTCGATGAAGTTGTGAACCCCAGGTTGCAAGAGCAACATGCGGTGGAGATCCTTCTTAAGAATATCCATGGCCCTGTGCTTTCTCCTGAAGGTTTCACCATTAAAACTTTAAAATTCTTAAAAAGCTAGCAATCTGCAGGGATAGAGGCTCATAAGATTGCATTTCCTCGAGTAGCAGTGCTGAAGACAAAAAAGGTCCTAAGATTGGTTAAGGACTTTTTGAGAAGAAGGCCAGTAGTGTCGGCAGTTGAAAAGGAAAAAGGCCAATGGACTAGTCAGCTCCATTGTTACCTGCCCCACCACCATCACAGCCAGTCAGAAGAGCCCTTTCAGATAGTTCCTCAACATACTAGAGTTCCTAACTTCATCTTTTTTAGAGAGAGATGGCAAAGCCTTATCCATTTAAAAGGAGTCAGTTAAAGAAGAATCTTTCAAGAGCTTAGTTAAAGGAAACCTGATTTTCAGTTGCCAGAGGCTAGGAGACCGGCGGATGAGCCTGTAGAGAAAGACGTCCTAAGTATTGTCATCCATCGATCTTAGCTCACCCACTGAGACTTGTGTTGTGTTCAAATTATTTGATTAGGAGGAACTACCACTCAAGGTAACATATCAAGTCTAAGGATTGTACTGTGGTCGAGAACGTCCTAGAATAAGCTTCCATTTAGACTCATATTCAGTGTAACTCTCTTACTGCTGCTTCTATTTTGTTGAAGAGGTTGGACAGTCGCTTTGTCCGCGGGCCTTAAAAGTTGATTAACAAGTCTTTCATTTCTTCTCAACTAGCTGACTACGATAGCCAGGCCCCGGCAGTGGAAGGTTGACCTGGATGCTTCGCAGAAGGGATGTTGAGCCACTTCCTCTCCGTAGTCGTAGGAACTACTGAGAAAATATAAAAGAAAGAATTTTGATTTTTATGAGAGAAGTTGTGTTGGATGAGAGATGTATTAAAATGGCGATGGGTGGTGTTAAAAACCCTTATCCCCTCTTTTGTTAATTGAACTTTACTTTGCCCCATCAAAGGCGAAGGGTTAAAAGATGGAATAAAAAATATCCTTCCTCTTCTGTCTTGATGATTGACTGATCTCAATGCAAATTGATGAACTCTCCTTATTTTAAATCAAACTCATAAAGAAAATAAATCTGATGTTAATCAAACCGACCTTCCCGGTCAGATTAACTCAAGAAGATGTCGAATGTGAAGCGCTTTATCAAGAAAGTGACTCTTCACCCAATATGATTTTCAGGAAGTCCCTATCGAGATAGTGTTTTTCATAGTTCCTGGCTCTCTTCCGGAAAACGAGATCCAACTACGTGAAGTGGTAAGAACACCGCTTAGGTTTGGCCGCGTGAGTATCAAGCATTGCCTCCGTGCGTAAGTCTACTCCTAGGTTACCCCCTCAGGACAAAGGCAAGCAATCCCCGATGAAGATTTAAATCCAGAATTCTCCACAGCAACCAGAATTTCTTTAATTCCTCCGGCGGTTTCGAGTTGTCTTCCTAAGGTTGATTACAATGTCTAGCCCACCTTAGGAAGTTGGCCAGCAAATTAAGTATTTAGTGACGCCCTCCTCTCTGCCAAAGAAATGAGGGATCTTTAATTAAGAGCAACTTCTCGACCCCGAGAATTTTTTAACACAGTTGGCTGCAACTTCAAAAGGTGAGGCTTCTACTTCAAAGAGGTTCCCCGGGGTTACCTTTTTAAGACGAAGATTTACTTTTGGGAACTAGCCGCATAACCGCCCCTCTACTATTACCGTAGATGTGGGAAAATATTAGAGTTATCAAGAGTCCTTGTTGATCCGGAGTGCATCGGTCAACGTGATGAACACTAAAGACTCCTGCTTATCTCAAGTTGATTACTAGCGAAGCTTTCAACCGACAGGTGGTCTTCTGGTTCAACGAGAAAGGGCGAGAGAGCTTTAGGTTCAATCACTTTACCTCTAGAAAATAGGAGGAGTTAAAAATTGAAGCTAAATCCACATAAAATTGATTTCGACTACGTCTTTAAAGCACTTCTAGGATAGACCTTGGATTCAATGAATATAGAATGTTCCGCATCTACCACTACACCAAATGCGTTAAGGTATCAAAACGATACGGCAATTGGAACATGTGATTAAGGGTGATCTACTAACCATTTTCAATTCAAGAAATTGGATCTACGAGATGCTGCGTATTTCATACCATAAAGGGTCCTCGTCCCGTTCTAAAATTAGGAGATCAAAATTGAGGAGAAAATGGTGGACAAAAATTCAACCAAAAGAAAGAAAAAGACAAAATATCGTATCAAGAAATGAACTCAACGAGTAGTGAAGACAACTCTGATATCGTTTGTCCTTTAGGCCTCCAAGCACATTACCTCAAAGAGGTGGGAGTATGGCTTTTAAAGGGCACGAGGTTCGAGGCCGTGCTTCATTAGTAGGAAGCGCACCTGTGTATATGATATGTGGATCAGACTCTGGACGAATGAATAGAAAATCAGGGTGCTAGCCCTCATCTCTCGAATTACAAACATAAATACTCCTCCAAAAATTTTGACTCCACCTTTGACCAGACAGGGACCCTGAGGTAAGATATCTCAAAAGTTAAAAGTGACGAGCCTGAATTAAACAATGTTATGAAAAGCGTCAGTAGAAGGATTGAGGCCCTTTCCTCTGACCCCACTGTCGGCAGGCAGGATGAGTAGGGTTAGGAAGTCAAAGTGGCCCCCAACTTGTCAAATGGGGAATTAGAAAGTCCAGAATAATTCTTCACCTAGCTCCTCCTCGCAAGGGACGAGGTGATGTGAACCCTGAGGAGCAGAGTTTTCAATGAATTATGGAATTACCTTTCGTTACTTCCCCTGTTTGTGATTAAAAATACTTTTTTTTTAAGGCTATACCAATACGCATGGACTCAAGGGTCCCAAGCCAGAACCATAAAATATTTGGCGAAACAAGATAATAAAAATCCAAACAAGTGGTATTGGCTTTGGAACGTTTGTTCATTTGATGCATGATGAGTTATTGGCCTAATGATAATCTTACCATCTCGGATTCTCCAAATGTCCCTACAGATCCCTCCTGTTCCTCTGTAGATGGGCTCTGTTTGGGAGACTATTAGAACGATCCCATGTGATCCTCAGGTTCGGGAGATGCACCCCCTGAATTTAAAGAGGAAATATAATTCTACAATCGATGAGTTGAGAAGATTAACCTGGGAAACCATGAATGAGACCACGCCCGCCAATTTTTATAAGTACTTTAATTGAGCCAGAGGGTGAAAACCCAAGACTTAATTCAGTTGTTGTCCGAGTTCAGGGATGTGCTTTGCCGACATACGACAGAAATGCCAGGATTTGTCCTGCTGAGGTAAGCAGTCCACAAACTTGGAGTTCGGCATTGATGCCATTCCTACTTAAACAAGTCCCTCGCACGCATGCCGATTAGAATCGAAGCAACAAGTCGTTTTGAGGTTAAGAAAATTGGCAAAGCCGGATTCCATTCGAGAGGAACAATACTCCCTCTTGGCGTGGTCAGCGTGTGCAGTTCCGAAAGAAAAAATGGTCAATTCGGATCTGTGATCGACTATAGGGATTGTGAATAAGGCAATGTCCAAAGACGAGTTCCCATCTACCATACCAGAAACTCATGGGTGGACATTGCCTCTCCTCACATGCCATCCTTCCTCCATTTTATGGATTGGGCTCGTCGAGGTTATAACCAAATCAAAGATGGCCCCAAGAAGATGAGAGAAATACGGCGTTTCAGAACCCCTATTGGAATCTTTGTTATCAAAGGTGATCGCATTTGGCTTAAAAGATGCCGGAGCAACTTAAACCAACGGCCATGACCCGTATCTTTGAACGACTTAATTCACAACAAGTTGAGTGCTATATTGATGATTTAGTTGTCAAGAGCAAGGTCAAAGAGGCTCACCTGTATGACTTAAGGAGTGTTTTTTGAGGCTGGTTGCGCCGTTATCGATTGAAAATGAACCCTTGAAGTGCCGCCTTCAGGCGTCGCACTTAGGAAAATCTTAGGAATTCCGATAAGTGAGGCACCAGCAGAATCTGAGATTGATTCCCTGGCTAAAATTGAAGCCATCTAGAATTGCCATCCTCCTAAGCCTTAACCCATTAAGGTCTCACAAGAGTAGATTGGGTATATAAAGGAGGTTTATTTTCCTAATCTTCCGGAGAGATGTCAACCCTTTTCTTCCTTCGAAGAAAGATGCTAAGTTCGTAATGGGACGAGAAAGTGTAAAAAAATGCTTTCGATGATATTAAAGCAGTTCCTTTCCAACCGCCAGTTTTTTTGTTTTTTGTCTCAGCCTCCAATTCGGGGAAAGCCGTTAATTCTCTACACCGCAGCCTTAGATGAGTCTTTAGGTGCCCTCGTTGCTCAAGTTCATGCGAAGGGAAATGAGAATGCTTCTCTATTACCTCAGTCGGAACTTCTTTCTACTGAAATCGGATACCCGTCAATTGAAAAGCATTGTCTTGCTTTTGGTTTTGCAGTCAGAAACTGAGGCATTACATGCTCTCCACTCAATAGTTTGAATTTCAAGAGTTATCCTTGCAGTATCTTATGACCGGCCCCTTAACGTGTTCAGGACGTTAAAGCTCGATTGGTCTATGATATACTAGGGCAATTTGAGATTACTTTTCACTCCTCTTCGTGCTGTTTAAAAGGAACGGGTCTGTCGCAATTTTCTGCGCAGCACACCCAGCTGCCGGCAGTTCTCCTCTACGATGACCTACACGCGACGAACAAGTCGATGAAGTTTTGAGGGAATCTACGAGGCCGTCTGGGATTTATTTTTGATGGAGCAGAATCCTCTCGGTAGGAATGCACCCAACAATCTGTAAATTCCGGGAAAGGCTGGAGGCGGTTATTTTTATAACACCCAAAGAAAAAGGAATGATGCACTTTTCGCTACCATTTACTCGAAGCCCTGCACAAATAACGAAGCTGAATACGAAAGCTCTGATAAACCGAGTTTGCGACTTAGCAATTCTAATGAAATTAAAGAGATTAAAGATCTTTGGAGATTCCCAGTTGGTGATTAACCAAGTGGCCGAGAGAACCTATAAGTCTTAATCCTATCTCCTAAAAATATCACCAGAACCAACACTTCACCTGTGGAACAATTCCTACCGCTACTTCTGTATAGTGTTCCGCAGTGGAAGTAATTCTGCGGCAGATCAGCCCTTTAGCAAAACTAGCGAAAGAAATTTTTGCTGTCCTGAAGGAAATTCCAATCCCTATAGAGATTCAGGGTCGTTAAAACCCTTTTCTCTTATAGATTTGGAAACACATTAGTTAAACTCCCTTTCAGATTCCTTTCTGCGCTCTTCGACGATCGACAAAGAAGAGCATTGGAGACGACCACTTAATTCGACTACCTTGAAGGAAGGAAGCTTCCTCCAGGATAATCACTCTCCAACCAGATTAAGAACATAGTTGCCCTGATCATATGCACCTAGTTAACGAATTTGTTGTACCGTCGGTCCTTCGATCAATGTGTCTGTATGGTCAGCGAGACTGGAAAGATTGTTAATGAAAGTCCATTCATGACTGTGCGGTGCACATCCAATTCGGCGGTCCAACAAAATGAAATTGAGGATTAAAACGATTGAGATACTAACTGGCCCTACAATGATTGACGATTGCATGAATACTGCAAAACACTGTCATCAATTCTGGTCCATGGGTGGATTTTACATCAGCGCGCCTTAAATGTGTTTACACAACCGTATCGATAGCCTCGTGGCCCTCGAGAGTTGGGCACAGATATCAATTGGGCGATTGGACCCTCATTCCCGTGAGGGGCATCGTTTCAATATTAGCAAGTGAACTGATTTACTTTTCAAATGTTGGGCGAAGCAATTCCCCCTCGCAACGTAACTCACACAATGTCTTAAAATTCTTTCGTGACTCATATCGATATATTGATTGGCGTCCCCGCAGAATTCATATCCGGATAATGCGTCCGATTCAAAGTCTACAAAAATTCAACAGTTTTGTAAGGCGCATAATATTGATTGGAGATACTCGACGATTTATACCCCGGGTGAAATGGATTGGCCCGAGGCCTTCAACAAAACCTTGGTGCAAATTTTAAAAGACCCTTGAAGATAACAAACGACTGTGGGAATGAAGCGGTTGGTGGAAGCTTTGTGGGCTTACCGTACCACTTATCAGAACCCCGACCCAATCCACCCCCATTTGCACAAGTGTATGGTCTGAAGGTCGTTTTAACCCTTTGAACATACCAAATCCCTTCGCTCAGGTTGCATGTTCAGAATCAAATCACAACGAACAAAATTCGAAAACTGGCGGTTGAGAGGAACTCCGAAGTGCCTTTGAAGAGGCGACGTCTCCAACTCAACAAAGTTTTAGAGTTATATAATCCCGTATGGTTCAAGCCTATAATGTAAATAGTAGCGACTAGGGACCTTCCAAGCGGGGAGACTTGGTGTTGGCCTCGGAGGCCTAATTTTCCCATCGAAAGTTGAGGAGGCATTTGAACACTACGCGGGAAGGAGCCCTTCGTTATAGAGACTGTCTATGAAGGCAGGGCTAACGTATTCAGTTAGTATATTGTAAAAGGGAAACACCCAATGCTACCTGTCAATGGGCGATTTCCTTTAAAGAAATCTATGCTTGATGTAAGCTGCATTTTATCAATATAAAATTTCCCTTTTGATTCTGCAACTTGATTCTTCCCTTTTTTTTTAGCTTTTTTTTTTACTCTCTTCGCCTTCTCCTTAGGGTCAAAATCATTCCCTTCTCTTAGGATCACACCTGCTAGTGGTGGAGTTTACGCCTCCCGTGGAACCAACCCTAGCATTTGACTTAAGGATTAGTGGTGAGTAGCCTTCGTGGCACCAAGAGACTAAGTACATGCCAAAAGGAAAAATTTTTTTAGAAGAGATCAACATATGTTAGCCCATAAAGTGATCATATGAGGTAGCATATGAGGTTTTGGAATAAAAAGGTTTTTTGGATTTTTGTTTTGAAAAGAATTTGAAGTTTGAATGATTTGAGATGGATTCTTCTTATAAGATCCAAAACACAACGGACGGAGTTTCCTCTTGCCCGAAGGCTTATGGAACTGTAAGAAAATCCCAAGTAAAGTCAACGGTCTAGCCTCTTTATTCTTGAAAGTTAAAATGGTAAAGAGGTTAAGACTAGTGTATCTCAAATCTTCTTAATAATCAAAAGTCTTTTCTTTTCAATTTCAAAAGAGATATTTTGAAAGTGGCATTATTAAGAATTTTTTTTAAAACAAATATTTGGAGGTCCGATTTGACGCTGTCGCCTCATAGGA
>NW_021530839.1:0-442 GCF_001605985.2 Dendrobium catenatum | reverse complement strand
TAAAGCATTGTAGGTCTCACCACCATCTTATAGAATTCACCCTTATGTTTGAGGAGGACTTTTCTATCGCACAATAAGCCCGATACATTCCACTTCAACCATCCAACTTGAATTCTGCTGATAATATTACCATCAATTTCACCATACTTTGAACAATAGATCCAAGATATCTAAAATGTGTACTCTTATTAATGACTTGATCGCCCAAAGTCATAATCCCCTTACTGGTCTATTGCTACTAAAATTACACTCCACATATTCAGTTTTAGATATACTCAAGCAAAAACCCTTAGACTCTAAAGTTGACCTCAATAATTCAAGTTTACCTTCAACTCCCTCTCTAGTCTTATCTGATGGGAAAAATTGTGTCACCACGCAGATTTTGATTTCTCCTACTTTGTAATTGAATACTATATTGAGAATAAAGTACAGTCTCGAGAGG
>NW_021530838.1:0-532 GCF_001605985.2 Dendrobium catenatum | reverse complement strand
AGATAAATGAATAGGGAAGAAGTTCACCCTTGTCGAGATCCGAAAACAATTTGCCACTGAATGTTGGCAAGTTGTTTTTCGACCGCTTCGGAAAGTGTGAAGATGATGTGGTCCACGCATTTTTTCAATGGAGTTGTCGGTTTCCAGGTTGAAGTCAAAGAAGGTGGAGTGGAGAATCTTGACGTTCCCTTGCTCGTCGTAAGGGAATTCGGAATCAAGTTCAGGATCAACCATTCATTGATTTCGAAGGTTGAGGTGTGGACAACGATCGTTGTTGCTTCCCTTGAAGACTCCACTAGAGAGAAAAAAGTTTCTCTCAAGAGTTGAAGTTGAGAAGAAGGGGTGGCTGGCCCAATGAGGGAGGATAGGGGAAGAATTTAAGTTCAGAATTTGGGAGAAAAGAGGTGGAGGGAAATCAAGCAATTGTTTCTCCATTTAACCCCTTTTGTTTGGAAAGGATTTGGGTGTATTTAGGAAAGGATGGGGCGGCTAGAAGAGAGGGAAAGAGGATTTGAAATCTTCCCAAAGAAGG
>NW_021530837.1:0-202 GCF_001605985.2 Dendrobium catenatum | reverse complement strand
CTCACTGAGACATTCAATTTTAATATAGTTTGCTTAAATTGAAATTCAGATGATTCTGATTTTAATTTTAGAATTTGCCACCTCATTTATGTTTGGATATTCATGCTCGATCAAATTGATTTTTTGTGAGGTATCAAAAAAATTAAACTATAATGCAAAAGCGTTCAAACAAAGCATGAAAGGAAAGCTTTAATTTGTGCTC
>NW_021530836.1:0-267 GCF_001605985.2 Dendrobium catenatum | reverse complement strand
AACGGATAAACCCACTCAGGTTGGGTCTGGGTTGGAATTTTCGACCCATTTATAAAATCGGGTGGGGTTAGGTTCAACTCGTTTTGACTCGGGTCAATTTGGGTTGGACCTGAACCTGACCGATTGACCCATTTTGACCCCCTATAACAACCCTTATATCATTATTTGGTTTATCAAGGTGTATGGGGAGAGTAGAGTTGGGACAATAAGATTGGCATAGCTTGTTAAAGAGTGAATTGGCAAGAGGGTTTAATAAACGGCTTGCAT
>NW_021530835.1:0-401 GCF_001605985.2 Dendrobium catenatum | reverse complement strand
TACTACCTAGAAGAACCAAACTAATTTAATAATAATTGCTCTATGTTATCCCTAGTAGATAGGAATTTCACTATTTGGCTTCATCATTACAGACTAGGACATTCGTCTTTTGATATCCTAAGGCATATGTATCCTCAACTGTTTCAGAAAATAAAAAATAAAAATTTTCATCGTGAAACCTGTGAGTTGGCTAAACATAAAAGAACCTCATTCCCAAACAAAAGTGAGAGATATGGCACTTCTTTCTATCTTATTCATAGCATCGATTAAAAAGGCGTTCAAGGCGGACGCCTCGAGGCGCGCCTCGAATCGAGGCTGAGGTCGGGCGAACTGAGGCTTAAGCCTCGAATGCTCGGGCGAGGCTTACGCCTTTTTCCACGGAGGTGTACGCCTCACCGCGT
>NW_021530834.1:0-227 GCF_001605985.2 Dendrobium catenatum | reverse complement strand
GAAATTAGGGCAAAACCGAAATTGTGGAACCCTAGGGTGTATCACACTACTGCATATAAAATTTTGTCTTCCAAACAACAATTAATCATGTTCATCTAAATCATCATTCAACTTTCTTGTTAACCATTTATTAGCATTATCTATTTTATTAAAAAAATGGCTTAATAATTATAGAATGATTTTACCCTCAAACAAGTCTTTAAAAAACTTATTGTAAACGAAATAGC
>NW_021530833.1:0-233 GCF_001605985.2 Dendrobium catenatum | reverse complement strand
TTCATACAGAATCTCTTTTCTCAGATCTCCAAACACAGGAATCCACAACTTGTTCTTGCAGAAAATAGTACCAGAATCAGAAACTCGGAGTTCAGGCTTCTTACCAGATTCAATCTGAGCAATCAACGTCGAATAATCAGAATCTAACTTTTGGGCTTCCTGAATCCTGTCTTCCAAAGAAGACTGAATGCTCAACTGAGTCAAAACTCCAGAATCCAAACTACTGGAGGAAA
>NW_021530832.1:0-6074 GCF_001605985.2 Dendrobium catenatum | reverse complement strand
TTTAGAAAATCCACTTCAAATTGAACCTTGTTGAGAACCCAACCAGTGAGATCCCCAGCTACCTCCACTCCCCAATTTACCCCATTTACCAATGCGGGAAGATCGATTAGCTATACTGGACGATGAAATCCATTCCACGAAGGAAGGGGGCGCCATTAGGTACTTGGTCATTGGAGAGGGAAACCGGTGACAGAGGATAGTGGATCGATCGAGAGAGTCTGCAGCGACTGGATCCAGATCTTTTAGAGATGAACGAGAGCTCTAGAGATTTCCCACTCGACGGCGGTCGAGTTTTCTCCCACCCGGGGGAATGATGAGGTCAATCGATCAACGGTAATCAAACACGTTTATTCGCCGGAAGCATCGCCGATCGATGGCCACGGATTCCAGAGCTTATTATTTTAGTTATTTATGCATTTTCAGTTTTCATTATTCCTGTTTTACCCTGTGTGTGAGGATTATGTTGGGCCCCGAGGGCGATGTAGTCATTATTTATGCTTTTATTTTCTTGTATCTTCATGACCTATATATAGGGTCATGATCATTGATTGAGGCTAATGAATTTAATTGAATGAAAGTTATCTTTGTTTCCACTTTCGAGCATGAGTGCTTGAGAGGGAAGAGAGCTTCAAGGGGAGATTTCGGCAAGGCCCACCAATCGTCGGAAGAGGTCCGCGATTCGTGGTTAGTTTTTATTTTTCTTCTTGATCGTGTTTCCATTCCACTTCCTTCTCCCTCCCTCCCACAAAGAAATTCCCCTCCTCATATTGCGCCGCCCCTGTGAGGATCCGAGCCGGCCCCTCCAAAATTTCCGAGACCGGCCACTTCGCCGGCGCCACACCATCATCCACCCCACCACTCACCACCACCGGCCAACTTTCAACTTTTCCCCCCATGCTCAAATTTTGGATTTCAAATTATTTGGAGTTCCTAAAACTTTCCAAATTGTCAAAACGTATATTAGGAAAAGTATTGACATGTCATTCAATCTAAAATTTAAATTAGATTGGATCACCTATTTTTCATCCTAAATTGGATTCTCTAGATTGGAAACTTGATACTCACCACATCACCCTCCCCTCTTAGCATGCCGCCGGGCCCCATTTTTATTGGGGGAGCCAATTGATGTCTCCATTAAGGCATTAATGACACCTCAATTTGAAACAAATTTCAAATTCTTTCCCTTCTTAATTTTCCTCCAAAACTGAAATCAATTTCAGTTTTCCTTTGCTTAATTTCTCCCTCCCCTCTCTATAAGCCGCCGGCCCCCTCTATTAATGGGCTCCATTAAGGGCTCATTAATTCCCAGTAATTGCCCCATTGGGAAATTGAATTCCTCTTTCAAATATTCCCTCCAAATACACTTAGATCTGAAATTTATTTCAGATTTAGGAAGGATTTGAAGAAGATTAAAATTTCCCTAACCCTAGTCCCTCCCTTGGAGCCCGCCGCCCCACCCCTGTGGAATCCCGCCGACCTCCCACTGATTTTCCTCCATCTTGGCCGAGACTCTCCCCTTCCTTGGAGATCTCGCCTTCTACCCCTCTTCTCCTCGAAGAAACCTCCACGCCAAGCATGTATGGCGGATCCGGAGTTTGAGTGGGGGATAGTTTTCCAAGCCGACGGAAGCGTCGACGTCCTACGATCACCTTGCTTTGACGTCGGATTCGAAGACGAAACCACTGTGGAGGAATACTTGGATAGAGTGTGCCAATACTTGCGAGGCATCTACGACCGGAGATTTGCAAAGCACACTTGAGTCTCGAAAGCTCTGCTCACGCCTTTCCTCATCATCGTCGACTCCTCCCGGTGGCTCAAGACTCTTGGTATCGCACCTTCCTCGTTGGCGCATCG
This sequence comes from Dendrobium catenatum, assembly GCF_001605985.2. NCBI lineage: Eukaryota > Viridiplantae > Streptophyta > Magnoliopsida > Asparagales > Orchidaceae > Dendrobium > Dendrobium catenatum. The sequence goes on along the minus strand of NW_021530832.1, from coordinate 4,220 downwards.
TTTGTGTGCTGAAATTCTTCTCCCGCAAAGCCTAGTCTAGTTGAGTGATTATTTTCCCCAAGGTGAACTTCTCGTTATTAAATGACGGATTTTTGTACTAGCTTTAGTGTTGCTTTTTGTTGGTTGTCCGAGGTTTTGGTTAATCTACATTGCTTTCTTCGCCTAAGCTAGTTGACAACTACGAAAGTTTATTGATTTTCTGCTATCGTCCACAAGTTATTTAATTTGTAATTTCTTTGCCACTTCATTTTCAATTTCTCACGCAGTCCTTGCATTTAGTTTCACATCACGTCATATTTGAAATGACATCGGTCATTATGATGAACAAAAGTCGGAACCCCCAAGAGAAGCAAAAATATGAGAATATTTGATGAATGAGATTGAGTGCGGGAGACTGATTTTGTGTGTGATAAGAAATAAGAAATTAGTTTTTATAATTTTAAATAAAAAAAAATTAAACACTAATTATATTTATAAAAAATGTTAAAACATGTCCAATTTGTTTTAATAATTTTTAAATGGACATTTTTTTCATGCCCGACAAGTGCGGAGGGCATGTCGGATACGTGTCATACACTACATACTTCTTTGAAAAGAAGTGTCGGTGCATCATAGGTGCTCATACAAGAGCATTGTTAAGATGGGTGGCCTTCTTGAAGTTACATCAATAAGAAAAAATCATGAAGCTATTAGGCCAAAGCGGACAAAATCTCTCAATAGTTAAGGAATTATGTTGTTACAAATATGATCGAAGAACGTATTATACTCGACATACCGATTAGAACGCATGCACAGAGAGGATTTCTTGCTGAGGATAACGTATCCACTGATGGATGCAGAAATTCTTGAGGATAAAACAAATTAATTCTATGTGGCATTACTTGCCACATACTGCTTCTGTATGAACAACAGAAATGAAAAAAAAAAAAAAAGTGTTCGATCAAAGAAAGGAAGCTTGTTTAGTTTAGGCCAGCTATATTTACTAGAATCGCACGCAACGCTTCTTAAAGCTATTAAAATGAAGTAAACACTAGCTTCAGGTAAAGCTGAGATAATTAAATGATTATCTTAGGGGAATTATATTGATGAGTTTTCTTTAAGAATTCTACCCAGCCGGATCTAACCCAACTTATGGGAGGAAAAATGAATGATTTAGGTGACATTGCTAGAGTGAAAGAATTTCAACGATTTTGAAACTTTATGTATACAGGTACTTTTGCATATGGTTGCCTACATGGTCCCCATATAAAAAAAGCAAAAGAATTGTACACATGCTGACATAGTCCGCACGAATTGAGGAAATCTATTTTAAGAGTGGGTTTAGTTGGGGAGTTACATTATTGTTGCTAGAAATAAGGTATCAAGTTTTCTTGACCAGTCCTCCACAACTTGCTTTTGACGTCTTGACAATTCCATGTAAAACATCATGCATAATGAATATTATGACTAAAGCCATGAAAAAAAAAATCAAATAACATGTACATTTACAAAGATGAATGGCTTAAACGAACTTTGCAGAAGACAAATATAAGGTCATCGTTACCAACTTTCCAGTAACTCGAATAGATTGCCCTTCCTTAAAGAACGGAGAAGAAGGCTGTAGCTCCTGTAAAGCAACCAGCAAACCAGGTTTTATAATAGAGGATGCCATTTGACAGCAAGATATTTATGAACAAAAATCTTGGAATGCTCTTGGCGTGAAGAACTAGATCTGCAAAAGGGAAAAGATTGAAGGGAGAAGTTAACGAATTACTAAAATCTAAGTAGATAGTGGCAATATGACAAGAAATACAAAGAAAAATTGAGCTTTGAAAAGTATTAAGCAAAACTATTTTGATTTTATCATTTTATGAATGTAAAAACGATCTAATATTACTTCTAACAGAAACTAGCAACCGACCAGTGAAATATTTCACATTGAAGGGCAACATGTTAGCTTAACTAAAAATGTCGACGAGAAAAGTTAATTCATAATTTCATATGACTTTCCATTCAATTTTCCGTTTCATGAATTTGACTCAGCTTTCTACAATGAGTTCGTATTTGATTTGAACATCTAAGGACAGTTTCCATTTCATCAAATTGACTCAGCTTTCTACAATGAGTTCATATGTGATTTGTGCATCCAAAGACAATGGAATTATAGGAGGGTAGGACTATCTCTCATGTGCGCATCAACAGGTTATTACATCAATAACCAATAAAAACATTTCTCATTCTCTCATTCCATGAAAGTCCATAATATAATAGAGATGAAAAATGCTCTTCTGCGAAGATGAATTACATACCCTCATAAAAAAGTCACAAGGAACACAAAATACAGATGAAAAGATTAATTAAAATAGCTTTAAAGTCAAAATTGGTTTTTTAGAAAAATTTGTCTGATAAATTCATGTTGAACCATAATTCAGGGGATGGTCATAAATGGAAAGTTATGGTTGGTATACTAATAAAAATTCAAGGTCCTATAAGAAGAAGCTTAAATTAATGCTTTTGACACCAACATTCATGCAATTAAAAGGTTTTCTAAATGCATAGATGCAAAATTGCCATGGATGTTCACAGTTATTAAGTTCATAAAACTCGAGGTGCAAGGTCCCTTCATCAATTGAAAATATTAGATATTATTTGGCCTATTTCCCAATTTTATTCATAAAGCAGACCACTCAATTTTGTGCAGTTTTCCAAGGCAATATGCGCTGTTTTTCTTTGAAACTTGTGTTAGATTCCCTCCAACATTTTCCATCACTTGTTAGCAAAACTTTAATTCAATACCTCGACACCATAGTTGCAGTTCAGTGCTTGTCACAGGGCAGGGCAGCCCATTTGATTCATAAACAGACCAAACAATAGATACAAATTAGCAGCTTCAAAGGCATGCAATGTGATCAGTCAATAGGTCATTGAATGTTTATCTAGAGAAAGATGTACATGTAGTAGTTACAGCAGACAAGATTTCCAACTTGTTCCTAGCTCGATTGTAAATCAATCTTTTCCACTGAGCCGTCAGTGGATGCTCCACTAACAATAGGTACTTAATCATAATAAAAAAATAACAAAAGAAATGAATAGTCATGAAACTTCCAAAGAAGCGCAAGAATGCAGATGAGGCTTCTGACAAAATAATAAAATCAATAAATGTTTGATTTAACAAATTTAACAATAATCAACAAAATTATATTGCAAATATATACCCTTTAATCTTTAGTTCTAGGGGAGTTTTTTTCATATAATGGAGGGGTGGCAATTACAATAGCTATGTGTTGAATTTTGAGAGTCAAAATTAGAGAATTTATTTAGGCAAGTATTTTTAAGAATAAAAAGAGATCAATTGTGATTTTCTCCTATGATTCTGTTTTTATTTTAGGAAAGTACTTTTAGGAATAAAAATATAGATCAATAGTGATATTCTCTTATGATTTTGTTTCCTAATTTTAAAAAAGAGTTATTCTCATATGATTCTATTTCCTAAAATTTAGGAGAGAATTAAACTAGTTAGTTATTTCCTTTATTAGGTACTTTGTGTGCGTGTATGTATGTGTGTGTGTGTCTATAACTCTATATATATATACATAGTGCCTTTTTTCAATAAAAAAATAATCAATTAAAAAATTCTTCATGTTATTAGAGCTAGTTATCTGGTACCCTGTTTTTTAGATTATTTCTAGGGGGAAGCCATTCTCACAGCTACCTATTTGATCAATCGTATGCCATCTAGAGTCCTTAAATTTCAATCTCCACATCAACTTCTTTTGAAAAATTTTCCTCAAACCCATGCAGCTTCGTCTGATTTCCCACTTAAGGTATTTGGTTGCACAACATTTGCTCATGAGTATCCTCAACACCGTAAAAAATTTGATCCTAGAGCTAAAAAGTGTATTTTTTTAGGATATTCTCCAACTCAAAAAGGGTACAAATGTTATTCTTAAACCAACAAAAAATTTTACACCACCATGAATGTCTCTTTATTTGAGTATGTGTCCTTCTATCACAAATCTCATGATTAGGGGGAGAGTATGAATGAACATGAAGTTTAGGAGTTCTTTCTCGAGTTTATGCCCTTAGCCCACTTAGAGTTTTCAAGTTCTTCTCGAACCATCCTTATGCCCAAAGACCGTACATAAGGCTTCTCTACACTCATGCATGTTCAGTCATCAGTCCATACCACAATATTTCTTCTCTTGTGACTGCTTAATCTGTGGCCCCACAACTTGCTAATA
>NW_021530831.1:0-480 GCF_001605985.2 Dendrobium catenatum | reverse complement strand
TACTAAATGTAGAAAAATCCGATTTCAATGTACTTACCTTCTAACTGATCGTATTAAGGTCTAGTATTTTAATAAAATATAAAATTTTTAGAATTTGAGCTTAATGTAAAAGTCAATTTTTGACCCCTTAATTAAATATTAAAATAATCCAGAAAATTTCTAAAAACTCAAAATCACTCTAAAAAACCAGAAATTATTAATAAATCTTAAAATAAATTTCAAATCATTAATATTTAAACTTAAATTTAAATCTTCCCTTCAACCTTTCAACCAACCAGAACTTCGAACAACTTTAACAATTTGCCCTTCTTAGGACATATCAAAACCACACGGCCTATATCACACACTTTAGATGGTTTGATAGGACAACCAACTCTAGTTTTAGGATAGGCCGGTGTTTACTTTTCTGTTGTGTGCCGAATTTTCGAGCTTTCACTGCATGCTGGTTGTTAGCTTAGAATTGATTGAATGTATGTTTAT
>NW_021530830.1:0-325 GCF_001605985.2 Dendrobium catenatum | reverse complement strand
AGTTTGAAGTTTAAGTATGTGATATATATATATATATATATATACAATTCATATATGCATATATCAATCAATCCAACTGTTAAATGAAACAATAATTTACATGTAGAAGCATACTTTTCGAATAAAAAAGTAGTCATCTTCTTCAGAATGGCAAAATAAAGAATGAAGGAAAACTATATTGTATATCTTGTTGTAAATAGTGAATACATGAGATTCTTGTGGGCTCCGAAAATTCGGCCCCGGCCTCCGCTCTCTTTTCTTTTATTCGGTGAGGGAGTTTTAATTGAATAAGGTCCGAGGTAAATTTTGGAAGGCAGATGGGTTT
>NW_021530829.1:0-244 GCF_001605985.2 Dendrobium catenatum | reverse complement strand
TATAAACATCAGCATTCAGCCATTCAGCACTTCAGCAGCTGCAAGCTGTAGCTCATATTCCAATTTCCAAGCAAAAATTCCACACTCAGCTGCACTTCAACATCTGCAACTCAGAGCCCAAATATCAGATTCTCACGGTCTCACCTCAGTTCTCTGTTCTCAGAATCTCAGAGGCAGAGCCCAAAACATTCAATGATTCAATTACCTTAAACTGTAAATCAGGCCGTAAGTAACGAAGTAATGT
>NW_021530828.1:0-203 GCF_001605985.2 Dendrobium catenatum | reverse complement strand
ATTATACAATTCTTAAAACCTATGTTAGTCCTTAAAAAAAAAGGTTCTAATCTCCAGCTCGTGCTTCAGTGAGTGGGGCCAAAGGCATCAACATTAAAGTCTTTTCCAAAGTTTCATAATAAAATTTCACACTTCATCTAAAGGTATATAAATTTATAGTAAAATAAAAGGGTGAATTAAGGGGGCATGAGTACACTAATTCT
>NW_021530827.1:0-289 GCF_001605985.2 Dendrobium catenatum | reverse complement strand
GGTTTCGACTATAATGATGTCCCTGGTTGGTCACAACAAAAGAGGTAGGGTGAGGCCCTAGACGACAGTCGCTAGTTGAGGGTCGGTATTTTAGGTTAAGATCTCGTCTCATGTCTTTCCAAGTTGGGTACTCACCGCGAGACTCTTTATGATCTTCCAATCTTGCCCAAAATTGAAGAGCCTGGCCTTTGAGGTGAGATTTAGCGATGCTAACCTGGTGGGATTCAAGGATTTGACATGATTCAAAATAGTCATCTAGTTGTCTAGCCCATTCCCTAAAGTGGTAAGG
>NW_021530826.1:0-213 GCF_001605985.2 Dendrobium catenatum | reverse complement strand
TTAATCCCTTAATTAAGCTCTAAACCTTCCAGAAAATTTAATAAATCATATTTAAATCCAAAAATTAGGTATAACCCCTCTAACTGACCAGATTTGAATCTTTAATCAATGAAAAATAGAACCAACTTAATTTGACAGCAAATCTAGGCTTAATTTAACTTTAAATGAAATTCAATCTTTAATTAATATAATTAATTAATAATTATATTAAAA
>NW_021530825.1:0-258 GCF_001605985.2 Dendrobium catenatum | reverse complement strand
AGTTAGTTGCACAATTTCATTAGCCCCTTGCATTCAAAATACAATTCTGATCCGAGTCTGAGTTAGTTGCACAATTCTGATCCGAGTTCAAAATACAAGTTCAAGTGATATGTCCTCTGCAGTCTTTTAAGTTCAACTGCTTATTCAGGATATTCTGAAGTTTTTGCAAGTTCAATTTTGTCCAGACTGATTTGATTTTGGTTCAATTTGTCTTTTTTTTCTATTTCATTTGGCCTTTAGGAGTCATTTGAGTTTTGT
>NW_021530824.1:0-1331 GCF_001605985.2 Dendrobium catenatum | reverse complement strand
GCTTTAATGACTAGACAATTCAAAAGCTTTTTGAAGAGGAAGCAAAAGAGATGCCAACAATGGAATAAAGGTAAGTTCAATAGAAATGCAAAATTTTTTAATGAAGTTATTTACTATGATTGCAGGAAACCTGGAGATATAAAGAATGAATGCCCATTACTCAAAGCAAATCCTAGCAAGGAGAAAGTAGAGGAGAAACCATTTGTGAAAAAGGGCAAAAAGAAGTTCCAAAGAGCTTTTTGGGCGGACTCAGCTTCAGATTCACCGGAGACAGAAAAAGAAGAGGAAGTCACTAATTTGTGTCTAATGGCCGACATACTTGATCATTCAGATCAAGAAGAGGATGGCTCTCACACAAGGCCTCGTGAGAGTATATGGTACTTGGATAGCGGATGTTCAAAGCATATGACTGGAGATTCTACACAATTCATTTCGCTAGAAGCCAGGAGTGGAGGCAAGGTTACACTTGGAGATAACACCACAAGGAAGGTGATTGGTCAGGTATAATTGGTAATATTAAGAATTTTTTCATTGAAAATGTGCTATTGGTAGAAGGCTTAAAGCATAAATTGTTAAGTATTAGTCAGCTATGTGATAAAGGGTATTGTGTCAAATTTTTTCCTACTAGCTGTATATTAAGCCTTAATAGTAAAAATGTTTTAAATGGAAAAAGGGTAAATAATTTTTATATGCTAGATTTGAATTGTTTTCATACTCCTACTGCTTTTTATTTGAAAACTGTATCTGATGAGTCATGGATTTGGCATAGGAGACTTTGTCACTCTAGCATGAAAAATCTTAGGAGGATTACCCAAAAGGACTTAGTGAGAGGAATACCAAAACTAGACTTTACTAAGGACCACCTTTGTGATGCATGTCAATTAGGTAAACAAGTGAAGTCCTCTTTTCAAACCAATAAGGATCTTAGAACAAGTAAATGTTTGGAAATTTTACATATGGATCTTTTTGGACTAGTTGGAACAGTAAGTCTAGGAGGAAAGGCATATGGATTTATGATTGTGGATGATTACACTAGATTCACTTGGGTTGGATTTTTATTTCATAAGAGTGAATTATTTGAGGAATTTAGAAACTTTGCAACTTGGATTCAAAGAAAACTTGGGTGTAAAATCATAAATATACAAAGTGATCATGGAGGAGAATTTGAAAATAAAAAATTTGAGAACTTTTGTAAGGAAAATGAAATAGATCATAACTTTTCTGCACCTAGAACCCCTCAACAGAATGGGGTAGTCAAAAGGAAAAACAAAATATTAATAGAAGCCGCCCGAGAAATGTTAGCAGAATATTCACTTCCAAAATATTTTTGG
>NW_021530823.1:0-236 GCF_001605985.2 Dendrobium catenatum | reverse complement strand
AGATTTATGGATGATCCTGGATCAATTAAGATTCGACTAATCATCATCTCATCGATTTCTGCAGTCACATACAGAAGGCGGTTATGATCCGCCATTCCGAACATCATATCTTCTTCAGTAAAAGTGATCAACGGCTCGTTTCGAGCATGCAAGACCTCTGTAATATTACACTCAACAAAATATGTCTCGTACCTTTCAGGGTCTTTGAGAACCTGAATCAAAGTTTCCCGAAGGTC
>NW_021530822.1:0-215 GCF_001605985.2 Dendrobium catenatum | reverse complement strand
TGTAATCTTTATGTTATGGTTCTGAAGTTCTTCTTCTGTCAGTGTCGTATTGGTTCTATTGCTATTCCATTAATTTCAGTTGGATTGGTTTGGCCCTTCATCTATATTTATGACCTGTTAGTTGTGTTCTTCTTTGGTTTTCTCTGGACGATGGTTTTTGCCAGAATAGGTTGGAGATGCTTGATGATCATGGATATTTGTAGCCTTTTTTTCTG
>NW_021530821.1:0-3140 GCF_001605985.2 Dendrobium catenatum | reverse complement strand
AAACATGTCGGTAGCGTCTGTCGATGTCCTCATCATAGAAGCTATTCCAAATAATTTATAAAGAATAGATTTATAGATTTTATACCTTAAACAACACCCCAATGATCTAATGAAAATGATAATTCATTATGTTCACCCCAAATAGTTGGGATAAAGCAAATGATGATGAGATTTTGCTTAGTATGGACTATATTTCAGTAGGTTTAAAGTTAATGCTGTTTTATTATGGCCAAGGGATTTGACATTATGCTTAGGATCAAACTCATTGAAGATCCAATGTTCTGGCTAGTTGAGGCGGCATGCGCTTGAACCCTCACCTGTTCAATTAATAAGATAAGAATTAGCAGGGCACTATTGAATGTGAACATAAGAAAAATATCTTTTCTGTCTAAGGTGCTTAGCGCAAGTTACTCAGACAGCTTGCTAAACATATGACATTCGGCACATGGTAAAAGGTACAAAGTAATGCAAAAATTAACCTGTTAGTTTTTATTATACGGTTTCATTAATGTTAGCGCCCTTTTTAAGAAAGAAAATAACTTTGCATTTGGTGATTTTAATCCTGGTTTCCCTTTGCCAGTTTGCCTTAATAAGCATGCCTACAATAAGCAGATGTTTTAATTTCCTTATTCACTCTCGAATAAGGGGTCCATAATATTCATGCTAATTGAAAGAGAAAGGAAAATTGTTTTATTCAAAGTTTCATTGCTATGTATCTATACATTTGGAATCTAGTCAACATTCAGGAAATTCCAACTTGGAGGTTAATCTTATTTATACAAGTTATGGCAGAAGAGAAAATATGGCTTTCTTTAAATTATTATTAGTTCTGTTGCTACTTAGGTGTTAATGGTAATTTCTTCTTACTGTTTCATGTACTGTATCTCATTTGAATGTTTTGTTGCTCTATTCTATTGGTTGCAATAGTTATTCCTCTGGCAGTTCTCCCATACCAGTAAACAGTCCTAGTTGGACTCCAATGATGAGTTTGATAACAATATGTTCTCCTTTATAGCTTCTGCTTGAAAGTACCTGAATGGTCTCATTAATGAAGAAATCATGTTTGCAGAACTATTATTTGTTGTCATTTTAATGAAGTTGAAATACTAAGTGTGGTTTATATTTTGGCAGGATGTCATACAAAAACTTCGCTTCTGGAAAGTTATTGCTTCAATATTTACCTTCTCATCAACTCCAGAATTAATATTTGGACTTTATTTGCTATATTACTTCAGGTTATTTGAGAGGCAGATAGGTTCTAATAAATACTCGGTATGTTCTGTTGACTAAATTTCCCTGACAAGCATAAGGAATACACTGCAATTTTTTAATATTTTTTACGTTCCCATGATCTTGTTAAACATGGGATCACTCTTTTGAGCTTCCTTTCTTTTCACCTTTCGACTGAAAGGGCATTACTTATGTCAGGCTCATCTCTCTCTCTCTCTCTCTCTCTGTTTGTTCATGGATTTGACATTCCAATAGAATCAGGGTACTAAATTCCGGATTTATATATCAAACTCTTTTGAAAATTTTTCTAAGTTTATACTCATAAATGGACAGGTCTTTGTTCTGTTCTCTTTGTTGGCATCATTGTTGTTTGAGATTCTAGCCTTGATGATTCTTAGAGGTATGCATTTAAAACTCTGATGCTCCCTATTTTATTCTGTATGGTGATTCTTACTTAGAAAATCAATTGGTTGTTCTTTTATGGTATATTTGGTTAAAAGGAATCAAAGGGATCGCAAAGGTATATTACTTCAAAATTTCATATTTATTATTTGGTTTCAATGTAATTTATCGATAATTAGATTTATTTAGGACACGAGCACTTTTTTTAATTGGCATTTTCCTATCCAACAAGACTTAATTTTTTTTTTAAACTACAATTTCTCCCCATTCAAACAGTTAGGTGAAACTACTTTCCATGCAATTCCCTTACCATTTCCATTTTCATTTCTTTTTCTTTTCCTCTCTTTCAATTCCTTAAAACAAAATAGAGCATTAAAGACTGGATATATACCCAAAAATTTGATTTTGGAGCATGACAAGGTTTTAGTAAATTTGAGGTCACATTTTAAATTATAATTATGAGGTAAAACAAAAGGACACAACTGTAGGGCTTAGGGTTGTATGGCCTGGCTGTCACTTGTCTCATTAGTCTCACCTTAAGCTCACATGACATTCTTTGATTTAACCCGTAAAAATAGAAAGTTAACTTAATTAACTAGGTTCGGGAAAGAAGCTTGGAAGGCAGGCACTCTTTTTCCATGGCTTTCCAAGATCTAAACCTACGTTGAAATGATTAAGAACCACAAGTTACATAATCCTTCTCTCTTCATCTTAGAACCATAATTAGTAGAACTCTCCTTACATGATTTAGATATTCATACAAGGTTCATATTATTGAGGATTGCAGTAATGTTGTTCTAACACTGCTGTTGCCAGGTCCCAAGTCTTGGATGAGAAAAGTGGAGGGTTGCGTTAGTTAGTCGACAGCCAGCGTAAAATTTGTCAAACAATAATGACATGAATCCTTTAAGAAATTATGTTAATGCTAGGGCGTCTCCTGAAAGCGACGCGCTGTATGGCCTGAATACAGTGACAAGTGTGCAATGTGCAAGGGCCGCTGCACCAGCGCCCGGGTGCAGTGTTAAATAGGCAAGGGTTCCCACATCATGGACGGATGTGGGCAAATAAGCTAGTCCATGAAACTAAAATTAGGATAAGAACTTGGAATATAGGTTCCCTTACAGGAAAATTAATAGAATTAATAGATATTATGATTCATAGGAAGTTAAATATTTTGTGCATTCAGGAAACTAAATGGGTTAGAGAGAAGGCTAATGAAATTGATAGTTTAGGATTAAAACTTTGGCATTCGGGTAGGAGTCGTACTAGAAATGGTGTAGGTGTTATTATAGATAAGAGTTTAAAGGATAATGTTATAAAAATTAATAAGATTGAAGATAGAATTATAGTTTTAAAGATTGCTGTTGATGATAAGATTGTTAATATTATAAGTACTTATGCTCATCTAGTAAGTTTGGATATGAGTTCTAAATTAAATTTTTGGAATGACTTAAAAGAATTAATACAAAAGATACCTCTTAAAGAAAGTGTTTTTATTGGAGGAGATT
>NW_021530820.1:0-353 GCF_001605985.2 Dendrobium catenatum | reverse complement strand
GAGGATGAGGGTCCTAGGAATCAAAATAGGCGTCAAAGAAACTGGGATCATGGGATTAAAATCGATGTCCATAATTTTGAAGGGAAGTTACAACCTGAACAATTCCTCGAATGGGTTGAGAAAATGGATCAATTTTTTGAGTGGAAAGAAATACCAGAAAATCGAAAAGTTAAATTTGAGAAACAACATCAAAGGGGAAGTAGCAAAGTCATTGAAACATATAAGCGACGACAAACTGGTGGGGTGAAAATCCAAACTCAATCTTCTGTTGGGACGTCGGGAACTAAGGTCAAAACTTATGAAAGTCAAAATCTGGATAAGGGTAAAGGGCTAATGGGCTCTAAACCTACTGA
>NW_021530819.1:0-215 GCF_001605985.2 Dendrobium catenatum | reverse complement strand
CGACGGGCACAGAGTGACGACTCTTATTGAAACCAACATATGAATTGTGAGACCTCGTTCCTTTGCTGTAGCTGCTGGGAAAAGTGATTTTTTCCCAGGATCGGCCGGGACGATGGTGAGATCGTCCAGGCCGACCTGCACTGTAGAAAATATCGTCTTGAGAATAGTTCTGGGAGTTGTCCAGGACGATCAATTTTGGCCTGATCGTCCCGGGA
>NW_021530818.1:0-252 GCF_001605985.2 Dendrobium catenatum | reverse complement strand
TTTAGAAGCCTTCCAATTCCAAATCAGTTACCCCTTATTTATCAGCTTAGATTGGTGGAGCATTGGAGACTTCACTGCTAAGAGTGGTTGTTTGGGAAAACACTTGCAATTGGCGAACTGATATCCATAAAAAGGACCTTCTTTGATTTTGGGATTTGTTTACTTTTTAATGGTATTTAATTTTCTATTACAAAGTTTTTAGACAAATTACCTAATTGAGTTAATTCTATGAACAAAAATGTAGCTGGGTCA
>NW_021530817.1:0-235 GCF_001605985.2 Dendrobium catenatum | reverse complement strand
AGTCTTGTACTAGACTTGGAAGAGTCTAGAAGCCACACCACCAGGACCCAAGACTCAAGACCGAACCCTTTTAAGTCTTCCTCTAGCCAACCGTACAACAAACCCACTGGACCCTCTGGTAGTCGGCCTGCTCCTAACCAAGCCCAACCTCGATCCGACTATAAAGGGAAAACACCAGAACGAGAGACACCCAAAACTACTGTCGGCACTAAGTGTTTTAGATGCCATGGGTACG
>NW_021530816.1:0-2535 GCF_001605985.2 Dendrobium catenatum | reverse complement strand
GTGAGAGGAAGGAGAACTAGGGCTTGGTGAGGGAGAAGGAGTATGAGGGAGAACACACGGTTGCTCCAAGCTTGCTGCACTTTATTCCTCATATGGCCCAAGAAGATCTTATGAGATGCTCTCTGAGGGAGAGATTCTTCTACATCCGTGTCCTCTAACCTACTCTGCCTTCTCCATGATAAAGAAAAATGAGAAGGTATGCTGCATCAGTAGGAGGGTGATGAAGTGCTTGGCACTCCACCATGCCGGGTTGGTGAAAGTGAGGTTTGTAAGGGCTTCTCTACCTTGCTATGGGTGAAAAAGGAAAACTATTATTTATTAGTGAAATTCCCAGAGTGGAGGACTTCGGGGAGTGGACGCAGGTCAAGAGATCGAACCACTATAAAATCTCTGGTGTGATTTTTCCTTTACTATTTTTTATATACGCTTGCATTTTATTTTCATTAAAATTGCTTGGTAAAAAATCATAGTAAAATTCATTGTTGCAAGTTGTGTTGTAAGCATTTGCTTTTGTATTATTTAATTTTCTTGTTTAAGTTTTAAAAAAAACAAAAAATTAGAACTCCTTTTTAGGATTATCCTTTTATTGCAACAATTTTTCCAATTCACTCCCCCCCCCTCTTGGCACATCTCGTAATTTCATTTATCTATTTTAATATTTCTCTTTTAACACTATCCACACTATTAACATTAGAGATATCGCCTATTTATAGGTAACATTAGATGATTTTCTTTACAACCAAGAAACTAATAAAATTCCTCTTGATATGCCTTTTGCATCATGTATGAACATTCCCATGTTTATTAAAACTAGCCACCTATCTTTTAATGTGCAAGCATGGGTCATCACATAACCAACACAAAGTCTCCTACTTAGAAAGTTCAAAGGAGAACCAATTTATTGTGTGCTTGAGTCATTTTAGCCTCATATATCTCGAGGTTCTATTAAGCCAACAAACACTACTCTTCTGAAACTTTCAATTATTCTAGTCCACTTTTTGCATCTTGTTCTTATATTATTTTATAACTTATAACTATACAAAATGAAGGAAGCTGTAAATCCAAAGGAAAAACATCTCTGCTCTGAATAGCAAAGTAAATGGCATAGACTAAGTAGGAGTTTTATATGTGACTCTGTAAGCCAACAACAATTCTTCTAACTTGGTATAAATTAGCCTTTGTTATCATCCATTCTTTTATCTAGAAATTGAACCAATATTTTTTTGAACTTTTAAGTCAATCCATTTTCCCAAGGGTAATATATTATTGAGTATCTCCAATCAATATTATGATAATTAGCAAAGTTATTTATTTTAGTTGTTGTTAATGACGAATCTATATCATATATGATTTGATGAGGAATACCAAATTTATATGTGATATAATCAATAAAGAAGTTTATAACATTATGTGCCTTGAATTTTGTAATGGGAGCTACCTCTACACATTTTGAGAAGTAATATATAGCTGCTAAGATGAGCTTATGACCTCTAGAAAAGGGAAAATCAATTGGACAAACAATATTAGTACCCAAGCTTTTAAAATGCCATGAAGGAATTGTTTGTGTTAGTACATTAAATGGTTGATGTAGAACCACACAGTGCACTTGACAATCATGAAAAATGTACAATTTTCATGCTATCATCAATCATTGATGGATTATAATATCTCATTCATTAAATTTTCATGTTCATCTTTTAACCTAATTATGCACCACACAATTCGACATGTACTTCTTATATAATCTTTTGTGATTTTTATTTACTTAAACATTTTAACCAAATATTATAAAATAATCTATAGTATAAAGTGTTATTTATCTATGGATAAGAAAGAGATTTTTTTTTATCTGATCAGCTGTTGATCTTTCATGAGGGAGCTTATTTTCATGCAAGTATTCATTGAGTGGTTTCTACAATCTATTATTTCATCATCTACAACATAAAACATTTTTAGCTCGACTGAGGATTATTTGTATAAATATAAAATTCTATGGAATATAAGACCCGATGACCTTATACATCTATTAGAATTGAAGCCTTTCAGAAAAAACTAATACCTTGGCTTTTTTTTGTTAAACCATATAATATCATATTCTATCCATGGATAATCTTATACAGTCGTTCAAGATTTGTTTAAGGAAATGCATCTTTTAAAAATTATAAAGGATTAAATTTTCTTTTAGTAATTGATAAACAATAATTATCTCCGTAGTCACTAGTTATAAATATCCAAATATTTTCATATATTAAATTTTAATCAAGTTAGTCAACTCGCCCATTATTAATGATTTGTACTTAGCTTCATTATTTTTATAAGGTTCTAACATATGGTAAGAGTAATGCATCAAGACTTTATCTATCATAACAAAAATTATTTTTATTCTATCTTTCCTTGGAAAAGTGTAATTGTTTGTTCCTTGTTGACTAGATGTAGTATCATTGAAATAAAATTCTCTGGTGGACTTTTCATTTTATTCTAGTTCTATGATTTGTTTTTCTAGTAGTTCATCATTTATAAAAAATTGACTTCTAC
>NW_021530815.1:0-310 GCF_001605985.2 Dendrobium catenatum | reverse complement strand
CTATGAAACTTGATCTGAGTCAACAAAATCCAAAACCTTGGCTCTTTTCGGGTCGATTGGGGTCACTCTACTTCTCACTATACTTTTGAATTTGTTCCCACTTGTCGTTCTGACAGGGTCCAAATGATTAAGAGGAAATTTTCAATAGAAAGAATGAATCTTCTATTCTGGATAAGAATTTAAATCCCATTCTTGAGAGATATATGTGAGTCCTTAAATATATGCATCATTTCTATTAAGATCCACTTTGTGAAATAACACTCTATGTTGGGTCCAAGCTTGTTCTCATATAGAGGTGTGTTTTACATGG
>NW_021530814.1:0-241 GCF_001605985.2 Dendrobium catenatum | reverse complement strand
GATGGCTCCAAAGCAGCAAATAAGAAGATAATGAATGTCATGTTGATAATGATTAATTAAGATTAATAATAATTAACCATTATTAAAGTGATTAACATAGAATTAATCAAGATCAATAATAATTAATTATTATTAATACTAATTAATCAAAATTGATTGTTGTTAATTAAGATTAGCAATAAGTAATAATTGTCAAAAGTAATTAACTTAGAGTTAATTAAAACTAACAACGATTAATTAT
>NW_021530813.1:0-306 GCF_001605985.2 Dendrobium catenatum | reverse complement strand
CCAAGCAATCAACCATACAAACCAAAAAATATAAACTTCAAACAAAAGTGTAGCATCATAAAAATTAATTAATAAGATAAGGACACTTTGAAAAGTAAGGTTATATCTAGGACTAAAACTCAAATCAATCAATAAATTAACAACAATATTGGTATTATGGTCGATAAAGTTAATTTTATTAGTGTATTTGGCTAATTTCATCAAAATTTTTCATTTAAGGCTATGAATATCATTTATAAAAGATTTTTTATCACAAATAAATTTGAAATTATTCTCATTATTAATCTCTATGATAAGTATTTAAAT
>NW_021530812.1:0-210 GCF_001605985.2 Dendrobium catenatum | reverse complement strand
AGAAGTTTAACAAATCTTAATCAGAAGAAGGTAGAATGTCTGATTTTGTTAACCCTTGATCAGACATCCTTCAGGGTACAGAAATTCTTTTGAAAACCAAAAATCCAGCTTAGAATAACTAATAGGGATAATAAGATCCATTCAAAGCTTGTTTACAAAAAATATTTTATATTTAATAAGCCAAAGTAATTTTTCTCAATCATGGAAATT
>NW_021530811.1:0-350 GCF_001605985.2 Dendrobium catenatum | reverse complement strand
CATGTTCTACCTGATGCAAATGTGGGAGGGATTCTGATGCCACTTGTTAGATGTAGGTGTGGAAGGTAAAAGGAGATATAAATGGAAGTTGAGATATAAATAAGCATCGGGACATGTGCATGTTAAGAATTGCATCTTGTATGTTAATAGTCTAATGAATCAAGTTTAAGATATGTTTTGAGGGATGCTCTCTTAATTAATGTATGAATATTGTTGGGAAAGTGAAAGTAAAAGAGAAATGCATGTGAACCTTTGAATAGAATAAGTATTCTGTAAGACTTGTTGAACTTACTTCATTCTTTTAATAACTTACGAAAAGATAAGAGTCCTGTTGTGTTGATCAGGTATAG
>NW_021530810.1:0-269 GCF_001605985.2 Dendrobium catenatum | reverse complement strand
GCTTTACATTTTAACAACCTAATTTTTGGTTTAAGTTAACATTTTTATTAGAATGTTGGGGCTTACATTCCAACAACACTTGTTGGAGGAATTGCCCAAAAGTTGAGGGCTTAGAGGATGATTTGGAATCGACCCGTGCCTCGGACCCTATGACTAAGGTGAGGACTACCGAGAGGTAGTGCCTCGAACCTAGATCTAACGAGTGCAAAGAGGGACTTACAAGTTATATCTTACAAGAGGCATAACCCGCCCGACCTCTGGATTTATTA
>NW_021530809.1:0-1218 GCF_001605985.2 Dendrobium catenatum | reverse complement strand
GTGATATTAGCCAATTTTAGAAAGTCCTGGGTCCTCCTAGGAACTAGACTAAGGGTCTAAAAAATCACTATGGGAAATGGGCTAGGTTTGGGTCTCCTAACACCTTAGAAAAATACTAGACCTTAAGGGGAGTAGTTAGACATATAGTACACTAAAATTAGAGTTTTTTAGGCAAAGTTATGAATTTTCTAAGTTTCGGGCCCTAAATGAACTACGGTTGACCAAAAAGTTGACTTTTTGATCTAGGTCAGTTTCTGGAAACCTAATATTTTTAATAAATACTAGACCCTAATATAAGTCTAATTCAAGTTAGTTTGACTAATTTGGAATTTTCTACAATTAGTTATGAATTTTCTAAGTTCAGGGTATTTAAGGGAATTTCTAAATTTCCTAATAAAGGGCTGTTTTTATTATTTTGCTCCAAATCAGCTCCAAACTGATTGGAATCACACTCAAAGGTTAGGGATACCTGAGAAAGTGATCCCAAATGTTTGGGGAAAATTAGGGATTTTTAATATTTTTAATGATTTATTAGTGGCAAAATGGTAAATTCCATCTATGGTCAAATTAGGGGTCAACCTGAAGTCAAACTAGGGAGCCCGATTTATCTAAGGTCAAGGATCAGATTTTGGTCAGTTCAAGATATTATGGATAATTTTCTGACCTAAAATGTATTTATTGAAAATTTCAGAAGGTCTCGGGGCCTTATTTAGCACGTTAATTATGGTTGGTTAATTAAGGGGTCTAAAGACTCCTAAAAATTCATAGAAAATTCTGAAAGGTTTATGATGTCACTAAGTTTAAATGTTGAGGTTTTTATATCAATCAGTGATCTACCCTAAGCCCTAAAAAAAATTTCTAAGTTTGCTAGACGGGTCATTAATTTTTGTCCTTAGGGTGTCGCTACGTTATAAAGGTTTAAATTGAATTTCACACTAACCCTCAAGGTAATAATGCATGGAAAACATATAAAAGCAGTAAACACCATGTCCTTAGATCTAGGAGAGCCTAAACTAAGTGCTCGTGGTGCGACCTACACATGCGATTTACCATAAACAAAAAAAGTAAAGAAGACTAATGAAGGGACCAGTGAATTGTCGGGACTCAACCATTCACTAGTCCAACTCCTCCAAGATTGCTCTTCATACACAGACCCTATGTCCAAAATTTCATGAAATAGTGGATCTCCCAAGATTAGGGATTTAGTTATAAGTAATT
>NW_021530808.1:0-319 GCF_001605985.2 Dendrobium catenatum | reverse complement strand
AAAGATATTTTTTACCAATTCACCTCTCTCTTTGTTATCCTTGGGCCAGTTCATAAGGGGCTTAACATCCCAAATGAACTTTTAAGTAGTATCAGAGCAGTATTCATAAGATTAGTTTTTAAAAGCTTTTGAATTTTGATCAATGGCTAACTTTTCAAATCATAATATTACGGAATGTTATTCAATCACCAGACCACCTTTATTTAAAAATATTACATTTGATTTTTGAAAAATTCGCATGTCTATTTTTTGCAATTAATTGATTTTCACATGTGGCATATAATTACCGTCACATATTTTAGATGGAATTAAAACTGAC
>NW_021530807.1:0-1175 GCF_001605985.2 Dendrobium catenatum | reverse complement strand
CTAGTCGGCTTTCTCAATGAAGTACAAAATTTTTAATTTAAAAAATTTTTTCAGAAAAATTATTCTAAAAAAATAGTACAAAAATATTTCAAATAAAATTTTTGTCTGAGTCGTCTTTAAGATCATTTATATAGAGAACCTAAAAAGATCATGTGAGGCTCTAGTAATTACCTTGGTTTGAGACGGTTACTTATTATTTTTTAAAACAATTATTTATTACAAAAATTAAAATTTATTATTATTTTAAGAAGTACTAACAAAGCCATCCTTCTTAAAAAGAAACATTTAGTAGTGTTAAATATGCAGAAGTTATCAATGATTGTTTTTATTTTATTTTTTTGAAAAAATTAGAGACAATCATGCTCAATTTTTATTAAAATAGAGAAAAAAGATTGCAAGAAATATAAAAAAATAAAAGAAAAACTTACCAATCCTGTCAACAAAGAACTAAAAAAATAAAACTAAACTAATAAAAGAAAAACCTTAGCCTAAGCAAAGACAAAAGATGACTGAAAGATTTTTCTTCAAATAGAACAAATAAACCACAATCCTTTAAGATCAGTCTTCAAACAATATACTAAGCCACGAACAGCAAAGCAAATCTAATCAACAAAACAAAGGCCCTTCCAATTATTGAAACATCGGCATCCAAATCATATACCAGAATTCATTTCTGGCCAGACTTGAAAACTAGTCATTAGATTAACCAAAATCCTTAGAACAAAACTCCAAGAAGCCAGCCATCAGACGAGCCAAAAGAAAAGCTGACAACCAACTTTTTCTGCCATGCTGAAATCCACGCTACGGTTGGGAACCCACTCCCCCTCAATCCGTGCTCGATTCCTCTCAAGTGGCAGTGCCATTTAAGTGGAGTCCAATCAAGTGCGTGCTAGAAGATTTTTGGGGTGGGTGGCTCTTCTAGATCAATCGAGGATTAGTCACGCAGTCAAGTGCCCTTTCGGGAATGGCAGCAGGTGGATACCCGATTCCCAAAAATAAAATAAAAAATGAAAAAAAATCTACACTACAGAACAACTGCCTAATAGGAAAGCAGAACACTACTCCCACGAAGAGCATCAGCCCAAAAATCAAAAGCACTAGCAAATCTGAACTCCAAGCACGATCAACAACCATATCGAAAATTTGAATTAAGGAGCCCAAACATTTTAAAAATT
>NW_021530806.1:0-246 GCF_001605985.2 Dendrobium catenatum | reverse complement strand
TGGACGGCCAAAAGCTCAAGTTGAAAAAGTTGTTTGAAAGTTAATTTTTTTTGGGAGAATTTTATTTTTTAATTTCAATTTTGAAATTGAACACTTAATTATCAATGATATGTCACTTTGGGAGGCAAAAGTATCATTCCCTAATGGGTTCAGATTATAAAACTGTAGGTACATCCTGATTATCTCAGCCAAATTTAAGAAAGAACCACACATGACCCCATAGGGTCAAAATAATGTTCGATCTGT
>NW_021530805.1:0-316 GCF_001605985.2 Dendrobium catenatum | reverse complement strand
GCGTCGCTTCTTTTTAAATGTAAGAAAAATCTTTTTTTTTTTTTGGGGAAATAAGAAAAATCTTTCATTATTGCGTATAGGAAGTAAATACTATTAAATCAAATTTTATAAATGAGAAATAATAATGAATGAGATGGTTTCTGTTTGGGATCGAGAGAAAATCTAAACGGAAAATAAAAGTCATGCTCAAGCCGTGAGTTACGAGTCGTGAGAGAGGCGCAAAGAGAAAAATGGAGGCTGTTTGTGTTGGGCAAATTATTGGGTCAGGTGATCGAACGTAGAGATAGGTCCGGATATTAATAAAATATTATTTTAA
>NW_021530804.1:0-319 GCF_001605985.2 Dendrobium catenatum | reverse complement strand
TAATATTATTTACTACTAATATCATTCAAAAATTACAAAAAAAGAAGGGAAAACAAAAAAAAGGAGAAAAGAGAGAAAAATTCAAAAACAAAGAGAGGGAAGAAGTACACTTTCATCGTCGTTGCCATTTCGCTAGTCACTCGGGTATAATGCTCTCACACTTAAAAAGCTCAAATTCCATTTTCGGCGCTCGCGGCGCACCGGGGGACCACCCTACACGCTATCGTAACATAGTGGGAGGGAACCCGGTGCAACACTTGCGGCGAGGCAGGTAAGCCTCTAAGCATTCTTGTAGTATGACGAAGACAATTCGCGAGCG
>NW_021530803.1:0-200 GCF_001605985.2 Dendrobium catenatum | reverse complement strand
TCCTCTTCCACTCATTTAAAATAATTTCTCTCTAACAGGCTCAAATGAAAAGCAGATTCCAAATTGATAGCCATTAAAATTTTGTAGTCTTCTGCTGTGAACTCTAAGGAGCTCTTCAATATACTCGTCCCTGCATTATTGACCTATATATGTGCAAATATAAATATTTAGCAACACATCAAGTAAAATATCAAAATTAT
>NW_021530802.1:0-267 GCF_001605985.2 Dendrobium catenatum | reverse complement strand
ATTCACGATCTCCCTTTTCGTGTTTTATCTTGTTTTGTGGTTTTCCTTTAATTTATTCATTATGTGATTAAATTGATTCGTTGAGAAATAGAAAATGTCGACAATTATACTGATTCTCCTGTTTTGATGAACCAACTGATCTACAGTAATTGCAATCATGCACTTATGCCCTATCTATGTTTATTTTCATCGGATCTTTCTCCAACACCTACATGCCTTCCGTTTAAGTCGACGAACCAAACTGATATGTTGTTATCTAGAAATCAT
>NW_021530801.1:0-411 GCF_001605985.2 Dendrobium catenatum | reverse complement strand
TGTTTAGCTAAAAATCTCATCATAGTGCTATCGACAGCTCCACTCATTGCTTTATTCAGGCCTTCAACCTGCTACTAAGGCTTGATTTGTTTGCCCGTTCCCTGTGCTTTTTTCCGTTTCAAAATGACAATTTATTTATTTATTTTTTTTTGCCATTTGAATGTGCCGCGCGCTTTTTCCAAAACATCATTTTCTTATTGTTTTGAGAAGCGATATGGTTTAGCTTTTTCAGTTTAAAAACTCCATTTCCTCTAATGATGTTTGAGGAAATTATGTTTTTGAAGCAGAGAAGTTCAAAAAACCAAACCAAGCCTAAATTGATGTCCCCTTCGTAATGCGAAGTAGTCCTCAGCTTTACTGAGTTACTTCTTAATAAATTCTGATATGGAGCATTTTAATATGCTGACACAA
>NW_021530800.1:0-371 GCF_001605985.2 Dendrobium catenatum | reverse complement strand
CTGGCTTGAAACTCCTGAAGTATCAGTGGAATCTGGGGAGAGGTCCTAGGTAAAACTAACCTTCCTCTGTGTAGCAAAAGCTGATCCTCCATTGTATATCCCGATGGTATTTCTTCCCCCTTCCTTATGGCCTCTCTGAAGCTCCCCAATTCTTCACTAGTCATATTTTCTGTCCTCAAATTCCCCCAATCCACTAACTGAGGCACATATGTAGCAATAAGTTATGAGCACTCCACCTTCCTGGATAAGGCATCAGCAGCTTTATTCTCCAATCCTGACTTGTACTGAATCTCGAAATCATAGCCCAATAATTTGGAGAGCCATCTCTGATGTCCTTCTGTCACCATGCGTTGCTCCAACAAATATTTTAG
>NW_021530799.1:0-235 GCF_001605985.2 Dendrobium catenatum | reverse complement strand
CGCCACCCTGTCGAGCAGATCTTGAAAGGTAGTAATACAAGCCATGCATAAGAAAGGTTGCATTTTATCATCAATGTTTCCCATCAGTAATTGAACTGAATGCTCTTCTTCCAGTTGCTGCTCGGACTTCATACTGAGATTGCGCCAGCGTGTTATATACCTCGTCACTGATTCATCTTTTCTCCTTTTATCAAGGGTAAGATCAGCAATGGTAGTCTTCTGTTGCACTGGCAAA
>NW_021530798.1:0-207 GCF_001605985.2 Dendrobium catenatum | reverse complement strand
CCCACTTTGATTTGACATTAATTGATCTCGAGATAACTAGTAGATATAGATGTTTTCTCTCTTTAAAAGTTTTAATGTTCAATAAATTACAATAAATCAAATAAAATTCTTTGAAAGTCTAAATCAATTTTAATCAACCTTAATTGACTCTCACCAATCATAGAACAAAATTACAATCATTCAAAATTAAAACTCAAGGCCTTTAAT
>NW_021530797.1:0-680 GCF_001605985.2 Dendrobium catenatum | reverse complement strand
TCCGGCGAGCTCCCTGTTGTGGCCTCCGATCAAAATGCTGTACTTCCGATCCGACAGCCAAGGAAAGTCGTCGAGAAGGTGAAGTCGAACAGCGGCTGAGGGGCGGGAGAAGCGTTCGAGAAGGAGGAAGTAGTCTTCACGGCCGGCGAGCTTCCAGTTGTTGCTTCCGATCTAAATGCCGAAATTTCCGGTCCAGCAGGAAAGGGAACGTCGTCGGAGGGGACAGAAGAAGCGTACGAAAGGTAGGAAGTTATCTTCACATCCGGCGAGCTCCTGTATCGCTTCCGATCGAAATGTCGACTTCCGATCCGGCTGGAAGAAAGTCGTGGAAGGAGCGAATTCGAACACCACGAAGGAGCTGAGAGGAGAGGCGTGAGATTGTATGAGTCTCTCGATTCCCTTCCTCCCTTTGTCCTTTTGTCGTCGCGAGAAGATCGTGCGACGTGGGTCGTGCAAGACAAGTCGCAGACGTGCGACGACGTGCGGGCATAGTAGTTAATTGATTTTTTTTTTTGTATAGGTCAACAAATGCCCCCCAACAAATGTGGTGGGCGTCTGGAGCGGATCACGTTTGTTGTATGCTGATTGACCCTGTGGATCTCTAGACATTTGTTCTAGATGTCACACTAGGGTTTCCATTTATTGGATCTCCAAGAATTTGCTTGGATGTCACACTACTA
>NW_021530796.1:0-205 GCF_001605985.2 Dendrobium catenatum | reverse complement strand
TGGTGCGGCAGAGAACCGTCCGTCCTTTTACACAATTCTCAATGTTGGCAGAGAACAGTCCGTACTTTCACATTATCCCCAGTGTTGGCAGAGAACCGTCTGTCTTTTCACACTATCCCTAGTGTTGGCAGAGAATCGTTTGTCCTTTCACACTCTCCTAGTGAGGGTAGAGAACCCTTCGGCTGTTCACACTCTCCAAGTGTTG
>NW_021530795.1:0-494 GCF_001605985.2 Dendrobium catenatum | reverse complement strand
TTTCAGCCTACTACCTGTCTAACTACTCATATTAAGGCCTAGTATGTTCCTAAGGTGATAGGAGACCCAGAATCAGCCTTTTTCCCATAGTGACTTTTTGGACCTTTAGCTTAGTTCCTAGGAGGACCCGGGACTTTCCAAAATTGGCTAATGCAACTTAAACTTCAAATATGAATATCCTAAGCTCTTAAAACTCATCAACAAACTTAATTAATTAAAATACATCCTAATTCACTAATATTTGAATTTCAATAAAAATTTCTTTTTCTGGCCTATAATAGACCTGAACTTTAGACAATTTTAACTAACTACCATGCTTATGACTTATCCAAACCACAGTAGCCTTACACACACATAGAATTGTTTGCTAGGGCACTACTTCTAGACCTAGGTTAGGCCGCTGGGTTTTATTTTTCTGCTGTGTGCCGGTGCTTTCCGTGGATTTTATTGCATGCTATTTGAAAAATGATTGGTATGTTTGCTTACTTTTTCTG
>NW_021530794.1:0-402 GCF_001605985.2 Dendrobium catenatum | reverse complement strand
ACACATTCAATTTCAAAATTTTAAAAATTAAATATCCTCAAAGATAATTAAATATTTTTCAAAACTATATATACTTAGATATTATTTTTTTTAATCAAAACAGGGGTTTACGCTGTATTTTGGAGGATTTTTTTTTAACATCATGTGCAGGTCAACATTATTGAAAAAAAAATGTTTATTTATTTTATTTTTTAAAATAAAAAATGTAATCAATATGCATATAAAATTTTATTATTTTGGAGAGAACATAGTTCAAGTATTAATTATATCTTATATTTCAAAAATATTCACCTATGCTCCAATATCACCATGATGGCACCTTGGCTCCTCCTCACCCTTCCACATTTTCGACATGGAGGTGTTTTATTTTTTTTTATTCTTTATAATCAACTAAACATTTAA
>NW_021530793.1:0-240 GCF_001605985.2 Dendrobium catenatum | reverse complement strand
ATTGTTTTACCATCATCAAAAAGGGGGAGATTGTTAAAATAGTTGCTATTTGCATGCTTTACATTTTTCAAACGTATGAAGTTGTGATGATTCCAAACATTATTGTTCAAATGTGTAGTTATCTCCTAACATTTTTTTTAGAAGAATTGTATTTTCTCTTGTGTGTACTGACATTTTAGGAAAAACAAACTCCAGACCACGACGACTTCAAATTAAATTCAGCATGCGTTATTTTGTAAA
>NW_021530792.1:0-423 GCF_001605985.2 Dendrobium catenatum | reverse complement strand
GACGATGTTACCAAAAATAAAAATCTTTAGGGAACAATAGAAAATCTTCCAAGTTACAAATCATCAGGTGTTAAACCAATACAACAGACTCAAGAAAGGAAAAAGTGTACAAACTGACTCAGACCTAGTTTACCCAATTTTGAGCTGATTCCAAATTGCAGTCTGATCGTGTGGACCTGAAATGTCAATACAAAAGGCAATCGTAGAGAAATAAGAATGTTTGCTATCATCAAAATCATAAATGACCATAGATCCGCAACATTATATTATTTTAGTAAAAATTTTAATTATTTTGAAAATTTGAGAATAAGAAAAATATTTTTAAATATTTTGCTCTAATAAGTTCTGGCTTAAACAATGAGCTAGTCAACAATGTAACAAACGATCAACTCATTTTCATTTACTTATTTGAAATATTATTTT
>NW_021530791.1:0-434 GCF_001605985.2 Dendrobium catenatum | reverse complement strand
CCATTTGATAAGCCCTATTTTAAAATTTTATTAATCATTTTTACAAAATATGAAAGACAAAACTATCTAAGCTTCCTTCTCTCTTTCAAGATAAGAAAAGAAAACTCTTCTTATTTTTTGCAATTTTAATGCTTCTTTATATTTTTCATAAGTAGAAGAACATGTTTTAACGTTCATTTTATGAGCTCAAGGATGACCACCACACAAATTATAAGTTGACATGATAATATAACACACTCTAGCATATGATTTACTAAAAATAAAAAATAATAAAGTGCCACAACTATTTTGTCAAATATAGTTGCTTATTCTTGTTTTCTCTTATTCATTCTTCATATTCTCTATTATGGTTTCGATCCCTCATTAATTATTTATTTCTATTCATCTTCTAATGCTTCATCATTATTGGCATAAAAAAAAGTCAATCAAACTTA
>NW_021530790.1:0-225 GCF_001605985.2 Dendrobium catenatum | reverse complement strand
TTTCTATCGTATATCAGCGACAAATCCTTCTCAAAATATTTGCAATGGATCTATTTTATTGTAAATACTTTTGCGACGCAAAATCAATTCCGTTGCAAATCCGCTCCAAACCAATATTTGCGAAGGATTTCTCTTGTTTTGCGTCGGATTATTGTTCCACAAAAAGTTGAATTTCGTGTAGTGATGAGTATATATTATATCATAATAATTATAAATAGTTTATAA
>NW_021530789.1:0-211 GCF_001605985.2 Dendrobium catenatum | reverse complement strand
AAAATAATAAAAAAGTTTATATTTAAAATTACTTAAAATATAATTAAACTTTTAAACTAATTTTATTTTTAAATTAAAGATAATATGTTTTTGAAAAATTTGATATATAATATGTAATTTTAGGAATTTAAAATAATTTTCTAAAGAAAATAGATTAAAAAAAAGTTTAAAATTAATTAAAATAAAAAAGGCAGCTAGGTTGGCTACATGA
>NW_021530788.1:0-964 GCF_001605985.2 Dendrobium catenatum | reverse complement strand
CATATATGAAAAATTTTGAAATCCCGCCGGCCCACTCATTTTTTATGTTTTTAAAAAGGAAACCCACAAAAGCTATAAAATATTTAAGATTTTTGCATAATAAAACTTTTGGTACATATTGTGTCCTGGAATATTTGCGGCGGTAGAGAAATATAAAGTTTAATGTCTTAGCTTTGTACGAAGATCTAACACACAATCAAATAATAGAGAGTGTGTAACATTCATAAGAGACATTAGAGTTTTTTTTTATGTGAAAATTTCTAAAAAGGGAGAAAAACCACGGGTCTGACCCAGTTTTAATGAATCCACTAGTATTTGTAATCAATTACAAATGAGGTCCTTCCTTGGGAGGAAGGTCTTCGTTTGATGCAACAAATATGCATCATACATAGTGCATTACATAGTGAAAATTGGAAGAATCAAACATGATGTGTTCATTTGGTCGGTAGGATCATAATCAAATGACGATAGTGGTCGGAAATATTGTTGTTAGGTGATGGAGGTCGGATGAAACATAATCGACATTCGATAGGTCAGAAAGACCGTTATCAAGCGACGAAGGTCGGAATGATCGTAGTTTGAGGACGACGGTGGTCAGAAAGATCGTTTTCTGGCGACGGAGGTCAAAAAGACAGTAGTTGATGGACGACAATAATCGTAAAGATCATAGTCAAACGACAGAAGTTGGAAGGCTCGTAATTAGCGGCGATATTGGTCAGAAAAACTATTGTCTGGTGACAGAGGTCAAAAAGACAGTAGTCGACGGACAACAAAGGTCAAAAAGATCGTAATCGGGTGACGGAGTTCAGAAGGACCATAGTTAGTAACGAATGTCAGAATGCCCATAGTGGGAGGGTGATAATGGTCAGAAAGATCATTGTCTAACGACGGAGTTCAGAAAAATCATTATATAGCAACGAATGTTAGAAGGACTGTAGTCAGTGGTTAAGTGGAAGTCCATCGT
>NW_021530787.1:0-1844 GCF_001605985.2 Dendrobium catenatum | reverse complement strand
TTTTTAAAGGCAGATTAGATTGAATATAAGATTCTTGAAGAGAAGGGGGGCCGACCATGCACATGAAAAATAAGGGTTTCTGATTGCCTAGTTATTTTCATTAACAGTCATCCACTTAAGTTTAGGAGCCATGATTTACAATTTGTGTTGTTTTTGATGATGATACCCCTCCAATTTGATATAATGCTTTGGTTTGAGATCTAATCACAAGAATGTGCATATGTGATGGTGTTGCATTATTCATCACCTTGCATTTCATGTTTTGGTTTATGCCTAATCCTATTCTAACACATGTACTAGCGCACACATGGAGGAAAAAGTTAATATAATAGATGTTAAAGCTTGTCCCTCTGTAACAAATAAGAATATTACTTAATCATTGGACTTCACATTACAAGCACAAATTTATATAACTTTTTTTATGACATAAATTTTGAGTCGGCTCAAATCTCATTTTGAGTGAAGCCAAATCCGTTTCACCAATGGTGCGACGGAGTTGCTGGTGGCCCTTTGACTCTAAGAGGTTCTTTCCAGAGTTTTTCTCAAGTAAAACATTGACCTATGGAGGAAGAAGATGAATATAGGCTGAAGTAACAATGTGTATACCCTCTCTCACATACTCCTTTGATCCCACAATGTTATTCTCCCTCTCTCTCAACAACACCTTTCAAACTCTCTCTCACAAAAGACTCAAGAAAGCCCCTTGACTGCTAAAGACCTCTTTAAATGAAATAAGAGTTGTTTAAATACAAGGATCCAAGAAAATCCCTAATTTTTAATTTAACCATCTCTGTTAGTACAATATGATATGAAGATCATACTATATAATTAGTTTGATTCTCCCTTAGTACTGTATAATGAATGTTGCACTATACAATCAATTCAAACTTTTCTATTGATCGTCAAGTACGATCATTTCCCTTGTGTGTTTGTATGGTTGCTATGCTAACATACACCTTTTATAATATATTAACTCAAGAAAGATAAAAATACAGACTCTTGTAGAAATCAATCATATACTATCCAATCTTGAGCCTTGATTGTTGGCAGTGCTTGATGCATATTATACCTGAAATGCTAGTACATAAAAAAAATATATGTAATAGAATAAATAGAAGAAACTAGATAAAGTTTAATAATATTTATTATCATCAAAACATAAGCTCGGGCTCCCTGATTGCAATAGTGATAGAGATTAAAGGGACCATAGTGGGGCGACGAAGGTCGAAGGGACTATAGTCAAGTGATGGCGGTCGGAGGGATCATTGTTAGGTGAAAGAGGTTGGTGCAACGATAGTTAGCTAGCAATGAAGATCAAAGGAACTATAGCTAACAAGCGATGAATATTGGAAGGACTATTATTGTGTGATAGTTGTCAGAGGTACCATAGTTGAATGAAGGAGGTTGGGGAGACTGTAGTTTGGCTACTGAGGTCAAATGGATTGCTTTCAAATGAAAGAAGTTGGAGGGACCATAGTCGATGGGCAAAAAAGGTTGAAGAATTTTGCATTCAACATACGATGAAGGTTGGAGGGACTATAGTTGGGTGACGGTGGTCTGTGGACCATAGTTGATGGGCAACCATGGTCGAGGACCATAGTTAGTAGGAGAGAAAGGTTAGAGTGGAGACCCGATGGTGGAGGCTAGATCGAGGTTTGGTGGAGATGATAGGGGAAAGGTCCAGCGGCAACAACTTAGCTAAGGTTCGATGGTGGCATTCAGTTGGATGTTCGTTGACGATCTACTTTTGAAAGTTTGGTGGAGGTGACCAAGTAGAGAGGGTTTGCCAGCAGTGATGTTCTAGGATTCATGCCTTAGAGCTCTCTTGAATCTCTAACCTAAGG
>NW_021530786.1:0-245 GCF_001605985.2 Dendrobium catenatum | reverse complement strand
TAATGGATCGTCCGGGGCCGATTTTAAGGATTTAAACATAATGACACGTGGATCGTCTTGGACGATCTAGTGTATCGGCCAGGACAATGACAATAAATGCATCAGCCAGGATGAAAATTTTATCGCCCACGATGATCAAAAAAGTTTGTAACAGAGTTCGATCATATCGGCCAGAACGATAAAGGATCGTCCAGGATGATGAGTTACAGAAAGCTCAGAAAAGTTCAGCAGATGAAATTTTGAAG
>NW_021530785.1:0-277 GCF_001605985.2 Dendrobium catenatum | reverse complement strand
GCATGAAGATCAATGAGCAAAAAGATTGGGTGGTAGTATAATTTGAAGTATATATACAAAAGTCAAGAAAAACGGCCCAAAAACTGCAAGTTTTTAATTCTGTGCACAGTGGATCGTCCCGTACGATCGTGGATCGTCCCGTACGATCGTGGATCGTCCTGGACGATTTTACTTAAAGTGTCGGAAACGATCCTAATGTTTATTGGTACGAACTATGTTCATACACGCTCATCGTCCCGTACGAACTATGTTCGTCCCGTACGAAACAGTTATTACA
>NW_021530784.1:0-469 GCF_001605985.2 Dendrobium catenatum | reverse complement strand
TAACTTCTAAATGAAACCTTTTTATAGTGTACTATATTCCAATATTTTGCATAGATAGGACTTTTTTTTAATCATTTTATATTTTTCTGATTAAATTATTCACTTATTTCTCCAGCTCTCTCATGCTATAATTTATTATGCGTTGAAAGATCATTGAAAATTGCTTTGCTTTTATGTATATGTTTTTTTTTTTTTTTTTTGGCTTCTTTTTAATGTATTGTAAATACTGATAAGATTATAAAATTATTGTATGAGAAAATGTGAATTTTAGCTGATTGTGGGGTTATAAAGTTTTTCTTATTATTAAAATAGTTCATAATTTTATAAAGGTATTAATTTGATCTTTTGACTCTTCAAATATGAATCATATTAGTTTTTTTTTATATGATCAATTAGATCACTATTTAAATTTAATGGGCGAAAATGAGATTTTATAATAATTAAGGATTATTTTAATCTTTGATAAAGA
>NW_021530783.1:0-383 GCF_001605985.2 Dendrobium catenatum | reverse complement strand
GTTTTTTTTTTTTTTTTTTTTTTTGTAGTTTATGCCAAATTGTTGGTCGTATCCCAGGGCCACAAGACAGGCTTTGTGACGATCTACTTGACTGTTAGGGAGAAGTTTTGTTTTGAAGGTCCATTTGCAACCAAGAATGGGCTTGTTTGGTTGGGCAGGTACTAGGGTCCATGTCCCTTGTTTCTGGAGGGCGTGAATTTCATCTGACATGGATTTCTGCCAATGAGTGAACTTAGTGGCTTGAGAATAGGTGTGCGGTGTGATAGGTGGAGAGGTTGTGCTGACAAGGGACAAGATTCATTTGGGTTTTGAGATGCCAGATTTAATATGCATTTGCATGGGATCGGGATGGTTTGAAGGATGGTGAGAAGGAGCAGTAGAGG
>NW_021530782.1:0-360 GCF_001605985.2 Dendrobium catenatum | reverse complement strand
GTCAAT
Source organism: Dendrobium catenatum (assembly GCF_001605985.2). Taxonomy (NCBI): domain Eukaryota; kingdom Viridiplantae; phylum Streptophyta; class Magnoliopsida; order Asparagales; family Orchidaceae; genus Dendrobium; species Dendrobium catenatum. The sequence goes on along the minus strand of NW_021530782.1, from coordinate 354 downwards.
CTTCGATTTTCGGATCAAAATCGAGTCAATCTCGGGTTTCCGAGTCAAATAGGAGTTTTCGTGTCAATTTCGAGTCATTTTCTGGTTGCTGGGTCAACCCGAACCCGACTCGATTTTTAAAACGGGTTGATTTGTTGAAACCGAACCCGACCCATTTAGGGTCCGGGTTGACCCTTACCCGAATTATTCCGAGTCGGATTCATGTCATATTTCGCACGTAATAATTTTTATTTGGCCAGTGCTTTTCGCTACTTAAAAAAAATTATAATAAGAAGTTGTTTTTTACAACAGTTTTAAAATTTTACTTTTTTCTATAATTGATACGTCCTAAAAAATTATCTTTATTGGGCGCGA
>NW_021530781.1:0-307 GCF_001605985.2 Dendrobium catenatum | reverse complement strand
AGGATTCGTTTTGAGGATACGTGGCGCACTTACCCGGAGACGTGGAAGCTGGTGCAGAAGATGTGGACGAAGAATGATTATGGTCGGCTGGACGAGTTGCTCAACCGTAAGTGTTCGAGGACGCTACGTGGGCTTTTCTTTTGGAGTCGAAATCGGTTGAAGGAGCTGAATGAATTAAAGGGGTCCCTTGAGGCTCGGATTGGTGAGCTCCAGTTGCTGGAGTGCACCCCGGAGGGGCTTAGTCTTGAACAAGATATTGAGCTGAGACGAGCGGCTTCTGAGCTCAATTCCACTCTGGCTAGGCTGG
>NW_021530780.1:0-1027 GCF_001605985.2 Dendrobium catenatum | reverse complement strand
GAGAGAGAGAGAGAGAGAGCAAGAAACAGTAATTGAGTGCAAGAGACAGAGAGGGGGGGAGAGCTGAACTTCTGCTTTTGCATTCATAAAAAAACTATAACAACTAATAACAGTAAATAAAGGGCAAACTTGCCCCTAATCTAAAAAGAGAAAGAGCTACTATCATCCTCAAGAATATTAAAAAATTCTTGAGGAATACATATATTTCTATCTCCTATATCCCAAAGAAAAGAATACTCTAAATCTCTTTGAGCACAAAAATGTGCTCCCATATTGAATCTTCTGTAAGTATGTATAAATAGCACTTGTTGGAAAAGCTTCATCTAACTCCATTTGTCCACATCTTCTGGATGCAGCTTCGATAATTCCATATGCTTGAACTTCTAAAAATAATCAATCACACTTTCATTATCACCTTCCACAATGACCCCTTTAAGTTCATACATCCACTCCACAACAAGCTTTTCAATAAATTGAATAGCCATCATCTCCACTTGGGCGCTATCCCAATGAAGGATACTCCAGCCGGCTGCTACAATCATTTTGCCCATACTATCTCTAATAACAATTCCAATGCCTCCAACATTAGACCTTTGCAGAGCTCCATCTATATTAATCTGCAACCAATCTGCAGGGGGGGACACCAAGAAGAAACTGAAAACAATCCAAAGGATTAAAGGTTATTCCGTTGCTCCAGGTGAGAAGAGTAGCCATCAAACTTTAGGACTTCTAAAATACTTGTTGCCATAAAACAAGGAGAGCATCTATCTGTTGAGTCTAATAAATAAGTTGTTAAACCTAAGTTAATGTCCCAAGGCTACCAAGAGGGGGGGTGAATTAGTAGTTTAAAAAATTTTAAGCCCTCTTTTAAAATGAGTTAAATCGAAATGAAAATTTTCTCTTAAGTTTTTGTATAAAGCGTTTTTCAACCGCAGAGTTTTTAAAGCTAAAAATAAAATGCGGAAACGTAAAAACAGTAAAGTAAATGATACCAGATTTATAGTGGTTCGGTCTAAAACCAGTCCTA
>NW_021530779.1:0-291 GCF_001605985.2 Dendrobium catenatum | reverse complement strand
TCTCGTCGCATTACAAAATTTGAATCTTTTTTAAATAATAGAATCCACCATTTTTTGAATTTTAGGGTTTGGCTCCAGCATTTTATAAAATTAATTATGCTGTGAGAAAAGTAAATTAATTATTATGATTATAAAAAAAAATTATGACATAATTTTATGAAGCGATTATAAAAAAATAACAACCAAATGATGAAAAATAAAATCACTCAAAAGCTATCCGAATATGATTAATTATTCTGTATGAACACCAGACGTCGTCCAAAGATCAATTAGAATGCGTCACATCACCTC
>NW_021530778.1:0-234 GCF_001605985.2 Dendrobium catenatum | reverse complement strand
CACCCGCACACATCCTCTCGAACATCCTCCAAACTCATTCAATCTCCTATAAAGGAGGAAACCAAAAGTTGGAATAGCATTCCAACACAGAAACTATAAAAAAGTTTCAATCTATGGCCTTAGCTTTAATTTCTTCCTCCAACGCTAAGTCTCATCTTCCCTGTCATCTTCAAACTTTTTTCCATAGGTAATAGCTACTATAGATTTCCCTGAATATTTACTTGAAAGAACCAT
>NW_021530777.1:0-232 GCF_001605985.2 Dendrobium catenatum | reverse complement strand
AGAGATCTTCTTATTCCCAAAACTTCCCTCAAGATGAGCCTTTACTCCAATGGTACTAAGGTGCATGCTCGCCGAAGCAACTGTGTGGAACCCCTTCCACACTCCCTTGAAACCCCCTCCAAGGATCTTCTCGCTTTCTCAAACTCCACCCTTTCCTCTCTCCCTTTCAAGCTCTCTCTTTAAGTTTTCTCTAAAAGAATGAAGCTTTAATGACTGTCAAAGACACTTATAA
>NW_021530776.1:0-246 GCF_001605985.2 Dendrobium catenatum | reverse complement strand
TCTAAAATAATTTGTTAAATTATAAATATTATTTAATATTTAATCATTAATATAACAAATTAATTTATATAATTCGATAATTGAACCAGCTAGTTCAAAGGAACTAGGATCAGTTCATTGGTTGAATTGGTAGTTCTGATCGGTTCAATCCATTTTGATGCTGAAGTTATTTTCATGCTGGATCGGATCGGCCTTATAACTAGTTCACAGTTGAACCGGTTGGACCGACCAGTCCGGTCTTATTTT
>NW_021530775.1:0-380 GCF_001605985.2 Dendrobium catenatum | reverse complement strand
CTCTAATGATTTGAAGCTTTGATACAAGATTTTAAATCTTCAGAATGATTTGATGGCTACCGAAACTTTTTGAATGATAAAGATGGGCGCTACAATTAGAATGCTGTAATGATTTGAAGCTTTGATACAAGATTTTAAACCTTCAGAATTAATGAAAACATAAGAATGAAGTTTCATCCATTAGAACAAAAATTCAACTGTTTTCCAAAAAAACATAAGCTTTCTTACATAACTTTGGCAAATTACAATCATCGTAAGCGTTTCTTAGTCGCATTCTAAGGTAAATTCCCTTACAATTTCAAGACTTTGCAAGAGAATTGATGGCTATGCCAACAATCAAAATAAGGATAAACAACAAGATCTTAATTTGAAGTAATTCA
>NW_021530774.1:0-203 GCF_001605985.2 Dendrobium catenatum | reverse complement strand
AAAAATTTCTAAAATTCACTGTTAATTATAGAAAAAATTTGATTAATCAAACTTAATGGCTAATGACTTCAATTAGAATCTATTACTTCCTAAAAATATTAAACCTCCATAATTTGGTTAAAACCAAGGATTCACCATCTTAGGTGACCTCAGGTCAAATCGGGTCAAAACTTCTAAAAATCATAACTTTTGGTAGAAAACTC
>NW_021530773.1:0-206 GCF_001605985.2 Dendrobium catenatum | reverse complement strand
CTGTTTTCTTCTTTCCATAGCACTTTTCCATATTTAGTACTTAATTTTCTATTAAGAAGAGAACCTGGATTGTTGAGAAAGTTCAAAGCATGTCTGGATCTCAAAGGTCCCAGCTTTTCTATTAAATATAGAATACCAAAACCTCCAATATTCTTTGGTTTACATAATTCATTCCATGAAACATAATGCATACCCTTATTACCATC
>NW_021530772.1:0-252 GCF_001605985.2 Dendrobium catenatum | reverse complement strand
ACTCCCTTTCAAGCTCTCTCTTTAAGTCTCCCCCACAGGAACGAAGCTACAATGGCTACCAAAGAATCTTTATAAAGTGCCTTGACAAAGCTTAAATAGAAGCTCTCAAAATGATCTCATTAATGCAAGTTGCCGACATTATCGTCCAGGATGATAGGCAAATCGTCCTGTACGATCAGTATAATTTAAGCCTAATTAGCCGGATGATTTGAGATGATCATAAGAAATTTATTCATATCGTACAGGATGATA
>NW_021530771.1:0-340 GCF_001605985.2 Dendrobium catenatum | reverse complement strand
TAGCCTCGTCGTGTGCGTCGCACCAGGTTCCCTCCTACCACGCTCAATAAAGGCGTGCATAGGTGATTTGCCGGCTCGTCGAACACACCGAGGACAGGATTTTGGGGGCCGAGGGGTCGCTCACTTACGTCGTCGTAGGTGTCGCACCAGGTTTCCTCCTAACACACTCAATAAAGGCGTGCATCGGTGGTTTGCCGGCCTGACACGCATGTCGAAGTAAGAGAGGGCATAAAAATCAAAGCAACACATTTTTTTAAAAATAATGACAATAATAATAATAATAATAATAATAATAATAATAATGATAATGAACATTATTATTATTATTATTATTATTATT
>NW_021530770.1:0-202 GCF_001605985.2 Dendrobium catenatum | reverse complement strand
TTTCCCTGCTTAACAAACCTACACGATGCGACCAATCACTTGCTCTCAAACTTATCAACCTCTATGATCCAATTACTTCAAAAAAAATTCTACCATGCTAAAAACTGATATGAAATCCAATCTTTTTGAAAGTTTTGGATTGCATGCAACAACCAAGGCACCTTAAATGCTTCAAGAGTATAACTAAAGTCCAGAGAGAAGG
>NW_021530769.1:0-1192 GCF_001605985.2 Dendrobium catenatum | reverse complement strand
TTGCGCTAGATCTGGGAGGATTTGGCTTAAATGGTCCTCTTCGAAGATCAATTTTACACCATCCATTTGCACTTCTCAATTGATTATTGGTATGATTATTGTTGGTGATTCCACCCCCTTCCAACTTATTGTGATTTATGCTTCTAATGCTCTTAAAGAGCGTAGGTCTCTTTGGAATTATATTAGATAGATTGCTCTGTCTACGACTGTTCCCTAGATTGTTGTCGGGGACTTTAACTACTACATGTATCAAACTAACAAAGCTAGAGGCACCCCTCTTCACTTTAGCAAGCTTGGGGAACTTCAATCTTTGTGTTATGGCACTAATCTAAAAGAGCTTGCTTCCTTCGAACATTTCTTTACATGGTACAATCAGCAAGCTGTTAATGCCATACATATTATTAAGTTCGATAGAGCTCTTACTAGTGATGCTTAGTTTGGTACAATCAGCAAGCTGTTAATGCCATACATTTCTTTACATGCTTAGTCTGATTTTAACTACTACATGTATCAAACTTTTCCTCATTCCTGCTATCTGGTGGGGGGACCTCTTTTCTCAGATCAATCCCCTATCATGATTAAAGACCAATCTTTACACACCAAGCAACATCGTTTCCAATTCAAAAATTACTGGACTAATTTGGAGGGTTATTGGGATATTCTTTTCAAAGTGTTCCTGGAACCTGCTAAGGAAAATCTGAATTTTTGTGCCAAATTGAAATAATTAAAATCCCTTATTAAGAAAGAGTTCTGGTCCTCTTCACACTCTATTGAGGCTTCCTTGAAAGATCTTACTTGCAAGCAGCAAGATATCCTCTCTAAGTTGGATGTTGACCCTAATAAAGGGGGCCTTAATGGTATTATGAAAGATTTAAACTAAAAATTGTTGAACATTCTTCATCTTGGTCTTCCTGGATCATTCAATGAGGTAAAGCTAAATGGCTCATTAAAGGTGAAGATGACCTCAAGTTTCTGTATTCAAAGATTCGCATGAGGAAAAATCACAAAGGCACCATTTATTTAACTGGGATCTCTAATCCCAATGGACATGAGGACATCATTCAATATTTCCAAAACCTTTACAATCCTATATCCACTATATCTCCAGACCTCAACTATTTTCCTATGGGTCCACCGTCCCACCTCATTTTTTGTCAATTCTTATTGGTCCAGTCACTAAAATGGAAATTAA
>NW_021530768.1:0-428 GCF_001605985.2 Dendrobium catenatum | reverse complement strand
CACTGCTGTCATCCAGTACATTCAGAAAATTGACACTCCTCCCACCTACGTGGCAAGATGTGCACTGTCACAACCCGTTACCACCGACGACTGGCGTAGAACTACGATCTTTCACACCTACACTAAAATCAAGGATAAGAACTGCAAAGTAGTCGTGGATAGTGGCAGCTGCATCAATGCTGTCTCCTCCAGCATGGTGTCTAAGCTTGGTCTGTCTGTCGTTCCCCACCCCAACCCCTATAAGGTAGCTTGGGTCAACACCACTACCTTGGAGGTGAAGGAACGAAGCCACGTGCCCATCTCCTTTGCCACTTATAAGGAGAATGTCTGGTACGATGTGTTGGTTATGAATGTTGGACAAATCCTGCTAGGCCGCCCCTGGCTTTTTGAAAACGATGTCTACATCTATGGTCGTTCAAACATCTGCG
>NW_021530767.1:0-430 GCF_001605985.2 Dendrobium catenatum | reverse complement strand
GCGCCTCAGCCTACGTGAGGCGTACGCCTCACCACAGCTCGCAATTGCGCACGCCTTGAGGCGTTTTTTGCAAGAATTGCGCAGAGGCGCGCCTCTTATTGCGCAATTTTAAACAATGACTCCATCCTCTACTGTGGAAAGGAACACTTTTTCAAATTAGCATACAATTGATGCTCCTTCAATGTCACTAACACGGCCCTCAAGCAAGCCTAGAAAATTTCGGGTTCAGGTCAACCCATTTTTTTTTGGGTTTGGGTCAACCCATTTGTCATACGGGTTGTGTTCGATTTCGAAATTTTGACTCATTTTTAAAACTTGGTTGGGTTCGGGTTGACATTTCAACTCGAAAAAACCTAGCCCTTTGGTGCAGCCTGAGCTCGCCTCGGACGCTCGCCAATCGCCAGTCGGGCTCGCCTCGGATGCTCGCAGC
>NW_021530766.1:0-222 GCF_001605985.2 Dendrobium catenatum | reverse complement strand
ATAGATTTTGTTATTAATTTTTAAGCTTTAGTTTGCTTTTTAGGTAAAAAAATGAAAATTTATTTGCATGCCAACTATTTTTGAATGTTTTAGTTTAAATTTAGTTTTCTGTTTGGGTAAAAAAAAAAAAAAAACTCATTATAGTCTTTCATTATAGTATATTAGTATGTTTTATAATGCTTTAGATTAAGTTTTTTATTTAGATCAACTTATAGTATTTGA
>NW_021530765.1:0-312 GCF_001605985.2 Dendrobium catenatum | reverse complement strand
CGGGAATTGAATCCCAAATTTCTAATAAAATTGATCACTTAAACCTTAAATCACTTTCAATCTAATTCAAGCCCAACACTTAGGATAGACTGGGGCACTTCTAAATTGTTTTAGAATCCCAAGTGCCTCCTACTTCTCTTCATTTAACTCTAAAAATAAGTGCTCAACATTGAATCAATCCCATTTGAAAATTCCTACCATTTCTCTCCTTTGATATCGATCTTTGAAAGTCTTAAATAAAATTTGTATCGTTATTTTAATCGAGAGTGTTCGTTGGAAAATCTCTAATTTCCCTACGATGTAATTAACTAC
>NW_021530764.1:0-262 GCF_001605985.2 Dendrobium catenatum | reverse complement strand
GAAAAACAACAACATGCAACCTTTTGTTATGTTTATAGCACTAGTCTTGGTATCTGACATGTAAATAAGCCCGGTTAGCAACGTTCAATGAGACAAAAAATATGAAATTTACCTGCAGCTCACTCATTTAGATTTAGCCTCTTAATGCAATTTCCTTATTCCCTTCTCATCAAGAAAGATTCCAAGATCTCACCAACTCTATTTCAGTATTTCAGTATTTCAGTTAAGGAAATTATAAGTCCTTCTATCATAAACAAATAAT
>NW_021530763.1:0-301 GCF_001605985.2 Dendrobium catenatum | reverse complement strand
GGGGGGGGGGGGGGTTAAATCCTGAAAACAGTTTGGTAACATTCATGATAAATCCAATTAAATTATGTGTGACTGTTTGGCTATGCAAGTCAGGATTTAAGGCAGTTAAAAGAAAAAGAGCTAGAAACGTTCGGACTTCCTCCTCTCACACGAATAAGAAGTTAAATCCGCTGAATCTGTGGATTTGCGAAATCCAGGATTTACCTCAAAAAGTGGTCTTTTTCCGTCAACCGCGGCTTTCATTTGCCTTGAGATTTAGATTTGCATTTTAGGCCGTTTGGCTGGATTTCGCCCAAATCCG
>NW_021530762.1:0-362 GCF_001605985.2 Dendrobium catenatum | reverse complement strand
GTCATAACCGTTTATCCTGCGGTGCCATTTGGCGGCACACCGCCGGTTAGAGGACGCGTACCACGTCCTTACTGGCAGGAGATTGTTTGAGAATGGATCCTAGTGATATTTTCGACTAGGCATTTTGCTCTTTGTGAGCAGAAGTAGTTTTTAATTTATCCACCTCGGCAAACTGTTGCGAAGGGTGGATGGATTTCGCTTTGAGTGATTGATGGATTGATTTCAATTTTTAAATATCTTGAGTTTAGGATTTTGGGATTTTGAATGGAATTTTGGATTTTTCTGGGATTTTGGGTGGCATTTAAAAATGCCTGAAATTGACTCCTCCGGTTGAGATCTTCATTCAACACGGCCATCATCGG
>NW_021530761.1:0-839 GCF_001605985.2 Dendrobium catenatum | reverse complement strand
GTACTGAGAAAGTTGGTAGCTAGGGCCTGACACTTTAGTAAGCATAGCCTAGTCCTTTTGGTAAGCAGGGTCTCATCTTGTTGGAAAATAGGGCTAAGGCACACTAGCAGCTTGCACGTATGGACTAAGAATGCACTCACTTTGAGGCACAATTATGATGTGCAACTTGGCATATCTAATTATTCTTTCATAACCTATAATCAAATGCACAAGTAATATGTCACTTCATTTAATCATTGATAATTGAATCCTATGTACATTAAGATGTAGAAGTCGTTAAAGGCATTTGTTAAATCTATCGCATGGTGTTGATAAGCAATAAACGTTTCAGACCAGAGTAATAATCCTTTATATTCTCTTATTATGAATTATAATAAAATAGCAATGTTCTATAAGTTCGCTGGAAGAAAGATAACTTTGCATCTTTTTTGGGTTCCCCTCTAATAGATAAGCAAGGCTTATTTCATCCAGCATGTTATGGTAATTCAAAAATGGCCAAAAAGCTTAAATTCTTTTAGCTATAAAAAGTACATTTTTACTTGTACATACTCCCATGTGCACCCTATATGCTATCATGATGCCTAAAAGTCTTAAATTGAGTAAATATGAGTATATTTGAATGGGCTTGGTCACACTGGCAGGCAGGGCTTGGGCATGTTGGATGGCAAGTCCTAAGCACGCTAGCATGCAATTCCTTGGCATGCTGCCAAGCATGGCTAAAATACACTAACAAGAAAGAATAATGCATATCTAAATATTCTTTAGAATCCAACAATCGAAGGCACAAGTATCAAGCCACTTCACTTAATCACATATTCCTTTTATCTTATATGCATCAA
>NW_021530760.1:0-456 GCF_001605985.2 Dendrobium catenatum | reverse complement strand
ATATACAACAGCTTCTACTTTTCCTGCTTTTACTTACGTGCAACTTAGAATGTTATTAGGATCTGATGTACTGAGAAAAGAAATGTAAAGCTTTCTATTTCCTAGAATTGTTGTATATAGATTGAGTCTGTACAGTGTCTGTAGTCTGTAAAAGAATTAAAGATAGCTGCTTATACATGCAAAATGGGTCTCCAAAAAGTAATGTACTTTTTCAAGAGGACATTTCTTTTTGGAATTCCATAGAAGACTTGGAGCCATAAGACCATAAGCAGTTATATTTAATTCTACTTTCTTGTGGGCTTAGAACCCAGGTTTGTTATCGGTGGGACCTGGCCACCTTTACTTTATTGCAAATTTCTGGGATGTAACCGATAAATTCAATATTAATAAAATCAGCTCTTGCATTTACAATTGTTTCTTGCATCATTAGCATACGAGTAGATTTTTGGTTTTTGT
>NW_021530759.1:0-336 GCF_001605985.2 Dendrobium catenatum | reverse complement strand
TCCTTCTCTGGCATATTATTGGTTTGTGGTGTTCATCATGCACATCTCGTTTGGCTCAACACGAACACTTACATCTCTCGCTGTTTGTATCTCTTACCTTTTTTATTTTTATTTTTCTCCTTTTAGAAGCTTGATCTATGAGCAGTGTAGAGGTTGTCTTGCTGTCTTGCGGTTTGATCAAATTATTCCGAAGTTCTGTAAGAAATTTTTTGGTTTAGGGTTTTTTCGATTTCTTGTTGTCTTGCAGAATTGCTGTTATCTCGAATATTATATAGATTTTTTTGAAAATCTGGTAAAGTTTGGCATGCATGTCTGGATTGGCATGCTTTCTGGTTT
>NW_021530758.1:0-202 GCF_001605985.2 Dendrobium catenatum | reverse complement strand
CAAAAGGACCGCCGGAACACCATTAAAAACATCTTGCTTAACGTTAGGAAAAATATCACCTGAGGCAGGAGCACCAGCTAAAACTTCTTTGAAAGATCTTGATCTAGGAGGAGACGAAGAACCCTCAGCATCAAGATTAAAAAAAACCTTTCTTCAGCGAGACATACGGATCAGCAGCTTTCCCCCACGGATTTGCTACAGG
>NW_021530757.1:0-231 GCF_001605985.2 Dendrobium catenatum | reverse complement strand
TCAAGATCTCTTGGTCAATAGCCAAAGCTCCAGCCTACAGATCAATGTGAGCTACCCTTGAAAAGGAGCTCAATCCAGAGGCCATAATTCCTCGATATTGGCATAGGAAATAAAAAAATTGCAACATCATTCAGCATGTAAAGTTAGGCAACTCTATTTTGTTCAAAACGGATAATAACACTCCAGCATTCTCTAATTTATATAAGTTTTTTTTTTTTTTTTTTAATTAAA
>NW_021530756.1:0-654 GCF_001605985.2 Dendrobium catenatum | reverse complement strand
ATTGAATAATCTAAAACATTTCAAAAGAAACTAAAAGTGCTTCTAAACATTTTCCAAATTATATTAAACATTGCATATCATTTCATATATACAAAGGTGACTTTAAAATATATCATTCATGCCAAAACACCCAAAAATGAAAACTACAACTAAAAATACATAAGAGGAACCTGTCATCCGGCCCTCTACGACTGTAGGTGAACCAAGGACGGTCAGCCATTCTTTGCAGCGGGTTCTCCTGAAAATATCCCAAAACAAGGTAATGAGCTAGAGCTCAATAAGAAACACTAACTCTAACATCTCCATATGCCATTTAAATGAAAACTTACATGTATGCTAAAAGTGACATGTCATGATTGCTTTGTTAAATATCACATGCTAGTTCTTATGTATATGCTAAGTGTGATATGTTAGATCATATGGATATGCTTTCAACTGTCATATGTCTTATGTCTATGCTTGCTTATGCTTTATCTTATACAACTGTACCGGAGTACCAGAAGTGTACTAATCAGGCACAAAAATATATTTCTGGCTATTTATTTTCCTTTCCTCTTTGCCTCGAAGAGCCATATTGTTTATAAGAGTCATATATGTGCTTTTGCACCATATTTTGGTACTCTGTCATCAACATGCACAATCATTTAAACATTA
>NW_021530755.1:0-312 GCF_001605985.2 Dendrobium catenatum | reverse complement strand
TCCTATTCCATAATTTTTTTGTTTTATCCCACAAATATTTTTTCAATAATTTCTCTATACAAATACTTCTTTTCCTCTGAATCAGTTTTATTGAGATTAAAAAACTCAGTCAACATAGTTTTTTTCCCTATGTCAGTCTGAACTATATCAAGTAAATTTTGACCGTCTTTATAATAAACTAATTGATGGTCTTATTAATGCAAGTATAAATTACACACTGATAGATTCATCTCATTTAATTCAAATTCAAATATTCTCCATAATGCTTCTGGTGTTGATACCCATCTGTCATCTTGATATTATTGAATTTCA
>NW_021530754.1:0-578 GCF_001605985.2 Dendrobium catenatum | reverse complement strand
GCTCGGATATCATAGCTAACAAACTAACTCTACAATTGTCATTTTTTATTCTAAGAATACACAATAATTTCGCTTTGATAAAATTTATTATGCAAATAAATTATCTTCAAGTACCTTGATCAATTTACATTTTAATAGAAGCTTCAACTGTCTCTAGTAAGGAAGACGAAAGCTATAACATCATTGAAGACTTACAGCCAATATCAATCTCCAACTTGAACCGAAACGCATCCGTCAGCACAACTTGACATGAACAAATCAGGAGAATTATGGCCACTATGAATACCCATCTCTTCGATCTTGTTCCTCAGCTTCCTTGTTTGCCGCTTGAACAGATCTGAACCATAGAAAGGCAGATGTCGGTATGCCGGTAAAAGCGAAGAATCCAAGCAATGGAGTATAAAACACACTGTCCGAGCCCAGGATGCCAAACACCGGTCTCTGATTTATGTATTCAAAAATGGAACCGATCGCCGCTATAGCAGTGATAACTGATGCCAGTAGATAGGCATAAAAGGGGATCACAAATGCTGGCTGAGACGTGCTCCCATTACCTTCGTCACGAGCCCATGGCGGAG
>NW_021530753.1:0-360 GCF_001605985.2 Dendrobium catenatum | reverse complement strand
AATGCCTAAACAAAATATCTTTGCAACATTGATGTTCATGTTTTTATTTTGTTTTTAATTTTGTGAATTTTTGTGTGTTTTGAATGAATTTGTTTTTTAGTGTAAGTTTTTTTATTGTATGTTTTCTTTTTTTTTTTAAAGTTTGGTTTGATTTTTTTAAATTAAAAATTCAAAATTAAAAAATTGGAGGAAATCGTCCATGACGACTTTTGGTTCGTACTGGACGATGTGAGATAAATTGGTTTGCGTGCATTTTAACCGTTTTGAGAGCAGTTTTTAATTAGATCGTCTGTATGATATTAAAATCATCCAGGACGAAATTTTTTTTCTCAAACGTCGGGACGATTGAATGCAGCGGTT
>NW_021530752.1:0-263 GCF_001605985.2 Dendrobium catenatum | reverse complement strand
TACCGCATATTTGACAGAGAACGCGCTGATATGGTGTGGAGCGACCTCGTCCACGACTGGTAGATGGAGTGTTGCGATTCGATTGAAGCACTTCGGAAGATGTTCTGCCGCGGCCGCGAGAATAAGTGTTGCGTCCCCGAGAGGCCATGAATGCCATTGTTTGAGTTTCAGTTGGAGTAAGCTTGAGTTGCTCGGTCATCAAATTGATCTCCTCACTGCAGAGCAGGGAATAGAGTTCATCCAGATTGATGGGTTCGGATCGA
>NW_021530751.1:0-246 GCF_001605985.2 Dendrobium catenatum | reverse complement strand
ATATCTTTTTCTTCTTGGAGTTGTTTTTCTTTTCTGGTTAAATTTGGTATAGGTATGAAGAAGGTTTTAAGGAGCACAAGTGGTAAAGAATTAAGGTATTTGGCTAACTGCAACCATCAAGGAAATAAGATGAATGTTTTTTTTTTGGGAGTTTGCTGGATTGGCTACTTGAATAAGGACTTGAAGTATTCTTCTTTAGAGGAATTTTTGGGTTTTTTTCTTTGTTTCATGTATTTAGTAAGAGAC
>NW_021530750.1:0-287 GCF_001605985.2 Dendrobium catenatum | reverse complement strand
CTCTCTAACTAACATGTCATGATCACATTCCAAATCATAAAGTTCTTTTTTTTTTAATATGTGTTTTTTGAGCTTTCTTATAAGAATCATGCATTTGCTCAAAAATTGGAAAAAAAAAATCATTATAAGATAACTCACATGACTCTTCCTAATTAGAGTTAACAATTATATTATTAGCCATTAAATATAGATTTGTTACCTCCTCTTTCGATTCTTGTTCAAATAAGTCATATGTTGAGTTTGCCCAGAAGGTTTTTTATGTCCTTTATTTTCCCCTTTTTATATTT
>NW_021530749.1:0-360 GCF_001605985.2 Dendrobium catenatum | reverse complement strand
GTGTATAACTATAACATGCTTGTCAGGGCCCATATGGGTAATTCGGGCATTTTGTAATGATTTGATGAACCTTGTCAACTTCTATTTACCTGCTTAAGAGGATCAAGTTCAAATATGAATTCACTTATGGACCCACTCAGCATCCCTAGATGTCACATGTGTACTCATAACATGCTCGTTGGGGCCCATACAGGTGTGATTGCACCTACCCCTTTAGTGTACTTATGTGTATACAAATTATGGTGCATGTGTACTCATAACATGCTCGTTGGGGCATTCTTGTAATATTTGTAAACACCTTTTGTCCACTTGCATGGATGTTGCAGATCTGGTGGCATGTTGCAGTAGTTTTTGGATTGA
>NW_021530748.1:0-205 GCF_001605985.2 Dendrobium catenatum | reverse complement strand
TGGGCCTTTGCTCAACCACTATCACCGGGTCTCCCTCTGACAACAGTTGCTCATTAATTACGGTCCCTCTGACTACCGTCACACGACTATAGTCCATCTAACCTCTATCGCTTGCTGACATAAAAACCACTTTTGCATCAAACCGTACTGAACCAGTCAGCAGTGCCAGTTCAATCGGCGAACCGGCCCTGGTGAACCCTCCCAT
>NW_021530747.1:0-313 GCF_001605985.2 Dendrobium catenatum | reverse complement strand
AAGGGGCAAATGTAATCAAATACTCGCATGGGCCCCGGTGAGCGTGTTATTGGTACACACGTGACGTCTAGGGATGCTGCGTGGGTCAACAAGTGAATTCAAATTCGAACCCGATCCTTCTATACGGATCAATAAGAGTCGACAGGGTTCGAATCATTAAGCAAATATGTGGTCGTGGCGACCATAATATTTGCTTTAATACATTCATATTAGGCCTTCAAAACCTAAAATCAAAAGAATTCACTCTCAAGGGCATAAAGCCTACGAAACCCGATCATCTGTCGACAGCCCGACAGAGTTGACAGGGTTCAAT
>NW_021530746.1:0-475 GCF_001605985.2 Dendrobium catenatum | reverse complement strand
ATGATGTGATATAATGATTTCTATTTTATTTCTGATTTTGATATGATAATCCTGTCCGTTCTGATTTGATATCTGATTTGATTCGATCTGTATACTCTGATTTCTGTGCAAATGTTCTGATCGGATTTGCTCTGATGTTTTCTGTTGTGAGATACTGAGGATTTTGATTGGAGGTTTGTTGTCTTGCTGAGTTGTTGAGCTCACCCTTGCTTTCTGGTGGTTTTTAGGTTCTGGGAAAGGGAAGGAAGTCCAGGACTAGAGTTCAGATTCTGATCTGTTATAGGTATCTTTTATACTTTTGATTGTTGTACAGTCATGGCTTTTTTGTTCTGTCTTTCTTTCTGTCTAAAAGCCATGTACTGTAGTTGTAGATGATTGTTTTGAGGAAAAGAAATGTCAATGTTTTGTTCCGCTGTAATTGACGATTCATAGTAGTTTTGTGTCTGTCTGTGTGTTTACTTTTGAGTTGAAATAT
>NW_021530745.1:0-1481 GCF_001605985.2 Dendrobium catenatum | reverse complement strand
GCATATATGAATTGTGTCCAAAAAGGAATCATTCCTTTTAAATATTTTGAAATCTGCTAGTTTTCAAATTGACTAATGCTGCTACTTTTCATGAGATGTATTGTTGCCCTACTCTATTTTCTACTTGTTAAAATTTTATCCCAGCATGTTATTTTAGGAATGCCATTTTTATTTGATATTATGCGTATTAATACTGATAATTTTGACATTGTTTCTAATTGATTCCATACTCTTTTAAAAATTTCTTATATAACTAATCTAAAAGAAATTATAATCAATGAGATAAATAAAATTCATCAAAAGAAACTACATATTAATTTTCTAAATAAGAAATTAATGTGAATCATGTTAGATCCTATTTTGTCTGGTTGATTATCTTGGGCCAGACTTTGTGCCACCTCTAGATTTGAGAGCTCGTGGGAAGAATGTAATGAACTCTGAGTACAAAAAAAAGGAGGAGAAGAGGATAGATTGTGTTAGTCAATATAAGATCTTTATCATCTTGGCCACATATACAAGCATAATAAGGCCGAGAGCGCTTGGATCTTCGATCCATAAAAGCTTCATTTTCTTCTTCAACTTGAACCAAGACATCTTCCACTTCCCCATCCAAAAATTGTAATTTTCGGCTGTTTAGGCATTTCTCAAACTTTTGTCCGGGTTGAAAACAATAAAAACATTTGGAATTGGTTGGTTTGGAATATGGATTGTCTCGAACCTAGTTTTTTGATCTACCTGAGAGTTTTGTGTTAGCTGGAATGCTATTTGTTTTTTGTTGTATTTGTTTGTCCTCCCTATCAAATTTTAGTCTTCCTTCCTAGAATGTAAATCTAGTTTCTAAAATGCTTTCATTGGAGTGACACCAAGATTAATGGCTTTTAGAGTTTTGGTTAAGCCGTATTTTATCCTTAAAAGCAAGGTTGATATCCTGGGAGAGGGACCAAACTAAATTTAGCTCCAACTTATCTTGATTTTGAACCTTCAAACCACCAGTATAACGGGCAACTAATTAATTATTACACTCAATGAGGTTACTTCTTGCACTAAGTTTGTAAAATTCCTTTGTATATTCACTCAAAGTGTGACTACCTTGGGAGCAATCCTAATAGTGTAGGTTGAGCATTTATTCTAAATCAGTGAATAAAAAGTGACCACACAATAACTATTTCATCCTATACCAGCTCTAAATACAATCATGCTCTTCCTAACGTCATGTTTATAGGAGTTATAACCATCATTCACTTGCTCCTCCTTTCAATCTACGTGCCACATACTTCATCTGCCTTTCTGGTTGTATTTCCATATATTCAAAGAAAGTTTCTACACCTTGTTCCCAATTAAAATAATCTTCAATGATTAAGTGACCATCAAAGAAGGGGATACCTACATGAAATTCATTCTAGTATCTGCGAAATCTTTCATACTGTCATAAAGCTGGGTGTTGGAAATGAAAATCGTCTTCTTCTGAATTGGTCAACTCA
>NW_021530744.1:0-213 GCF_001605985.2 Dendrobium catenatum | reverse complement strand
TGGAAGTCAGTAAAATAGTAGTGGCTCAAATCCTAAATTTCCTAAATTAGTTGAATGAATAGAAATTGAAAAGATTTTAATGGATAAGATGGTGGATTATTATATTTAAAAACATAATCTAAAGAATATATTAACTGATTAATTAATTATGTTTAACATAATTTTCTAAATTATAAATAAAAAAATTGACTAAAAAAAATTCTTAATGTATTA
>NW_021530743.1:0-306 GCF_001605985.2 Dendrobium catenatum | reverse complement strand
GGGATTAGGGTGAGGGGAGAAGTAAATTTTAGAAAAAACTGAATTAGATTTCAGTTTTAGGGATTTTGGGGGGAAATAACAATGAAATTTGAAATCACAATTAAATGCAATTAAAGCATTAATTGAAAAAAATTTCGGGTGAGGCCAATGGGGAGCCGGCGGTGGGGGGAAGAGGGGAGGAATTTAAAACTGAAGTTATTTTCAATTTTAATAAGATTGGAGAGAAAATTATTTGCATTCAATTTAAGATTTCAAATCACATGAGGGGATTGAGCACCTACTTAATTAGGGAGCTTGATAGGGGGG
>NW_021530742.1:0-324 GCF_001605985.2 Dendrobium catenatum | reverse complement strand
TTTGCACCACAAATAAATTCCTCTATATAGTTTTAAAACCGATGGATTGTATCATCACTCATTTTCTTTGTTTCGTTCATTAAAATGTTTCTATAGTATTATGATCAGCTAATTCAATTCAATTTATATAAATAATATGTTTCCAAAAATTTATAATAAAATTAAATAGCATCAGTTCATTTTATATAAGAATTATATATAAAGAATTGAGCTGTTATTATATTTGTTTAAAAGGTATAACTGATTATCATACCATTAGTATAAATCATTTAAAAATAAATAAAATTATTTGAAATAATTATAATGATATATATATTTTGTCAT
>NW_021530741.1:0-266 GCF_001605985.2 Dendrobium catenatum | reverse complement strand
TTTCATAAGGTTTCATGAAAAATAATTCAAAATCATGTATTAACAAATTCAACTTAGATTGCTTTATTTCATTAGTGCCTTCGTATATGGTGTGCAATTTATCCCAAGCTTCCTTACCGGTAGTGCACGTGGATACTAACATAAAATCATCAGAATTTAAAGCACAAAAAAAGCAATTTAAAGATTTCGCATTCAATTAAGCATTGAGTTGTTCTTCCTTGTTCCATTAACTAAAAGGAATATCAATTTTAACTCCATTAACAATT
>NW_021530740.1:0-676 GCF_001605985.2 Dendrobium catenatum | reverse complement strand
TAGACACACGCAATATTCAAGTAATATACATAATATGTACAAGTTTATATACATTATATATAAGCATTATACATACTATGTATAAGTTTGTACATGCTATGTATAAATATTATACACATTATATATAAGTTTATACACATTATGTACAAGTTTATACATGCTACGTACAAATTTATACACATTATGTTCAAGCATTGGACACGCTATGTATAAGTATTATACACACTATATACAAGTTTACTCAAGTTTACATAGTGTGTATAAATTGGAACAAGTTTATACACACTATGTATAAGTTTATACATGCTATGTATAAGTTTATACATGCTATGTATAAAAATTGTTCATGCTATGTACAAGTATTATAAACACTAGTGCTAGTTTATATAAGCTTTTTACATACTATGTACAAGCATTATACACACTACGTATAAGTTTATATACACTATTTATAAGTTTATACATGTTATATAGAACTTTATAAAGATATTATATATGCTATGTATAAGTATTATATACTATACATTCATGTTTATACAAGTATTGTACACGCTATGTATATACATTATACACGCTACGTACAAGTATTATACACATTATGTATAAATTTATACAAGCATTTTATATGCTATATATAAGCATTATACATATTATGTATAAGTATTATACACACTAT
>NW_021530739.1:0-739 GCF_001605985.2 Dendrobium catenatum | reverse complement strand
AGTCCACTGTGGTACTTGTAGAGTCCAAGTTCATTGTACACTTCAGTTCGAGTTTGTTGACGAATATTTTCGCATCGATTCGACCCCGATCGAGCCCGACAAAGCTCGATCGCGCCCGATCAACTCAATTGATCGTCGTCGAGGCTAAATTGACTTAAATTAAGCTTCGATTTAATTAAATTAAATCAATTTAATTTAATTTAAATCAAATGTGAATCCAATTCAAACCCCGTCGAGCGTCGTCGAGCCCAATTCGACGCATCTCGACGCCGATTCAAGTTTAATTTCATGAAATTAGCTCGATCGGAACCAATCGGACCCAAACCGACTCAAATCGGTTTGAGTCGAGTCCAATTTGGGCTCAATTTTCAGCCCTAATTTAATAATTGGGCTAAATCAAAGTTTCAAATCAAATTCCCAAATCAAGGGTTGAGATTTTACATGAAATCTTGCCCTAAATACCTCATTCCATGCGTGAGAGGGGATTGGCCCATTTGGGCAGTGCTTTGTGCGCCTCTAAGAGAAACGAAAGGGAGAGAGGGGAGCATATTCGGCTCCCTTGTGTTTTCCGCCCTGACCCAGAGCGAGAGAAAGAAGGAGAGATCGGGAGAGGGGGAGCATGGAGCATTCGGCTCCCCCATTTGTTCCGTCCCAGACAGAGCGGAGAGGAGAGGGGAGCGTTCGGCTCCCCTGGCGTGCTTTTCCGTCCCAGCCAAACCGAAAGAGGAAGAGAGGGGGA
>NW_021530738.1:0-273 GCF_001605985.2 Dendrobium catenatum | reverse complement strand
TGTCCACCAGTTTCAGCCACAATTGATTTACAACCTGGTTAGAGATGAAATTATGAGTGGCTACACTGTCTATCAGCACCACTACCTCCTTGTTTGCTATTTCTACTCTCACCTTTATAGTGTGATTCGGAGTGAATTACACCACTGAGTTCAAGGAGATCTTAGCTATGTCTAAGAGCAGTTTTTCCTCCTCCGTCGATGCCTCAGCCCCACCTCCCTCCTCATCTTCCTTGTCATCACAAACTGTGAGAACCTGAAGAGTTCGGTCCTTAC
>NW_021530737.1:0-581 GCF_001605985.2 Dendrobium catenatum | reverse complement strand
AAAAAAAAAAAAAAAGAAGTTCATAGGGACAAACTTGTACATATCTAATTCGTATTGTAGAAGGCATACAAATGAAGCTAACTTTGTCTAGTACAAACAATACTTAGAAAATTTTTTAGCATTGTTCGATTAATTGCTTTCTAAAAAAACACTCAACCTAAATCATCTCGTACGATCAAAAATCATACAGTATGATTAGTTTTTTAAAAATACATAAATTTTTACACTCCCCTTTTGTGTGTGTGCATGGTTACCTAATTAAAATCACATTCTCTTAGACTCAAGAAAAGTATAAAAAAATATAGACTTCAAAAATAGTAAACCCTAATCTAATCTGACTTGAAGTCTTCAACTATCTGGAGTATGATTTTTCTAAAACATTAGTACACACAAACAACAAAAGAAATATTTCCAATATATGTTAGGAGAAATAGTAGTCAATACAATAATATTTTGGAATCATTAAAAAACACACAATATATGAAAACATTGTTATACAAACTAAGTTGCAAAATTGTTAATATATCTCAATCATAATTTAAGGCATATGGTGGCCATATGTGTAGTTAAAAATTAGTGTG
>NW_021530736.1:0-304 GCF_001605985.2 Dendrobium catenatum | reverse complement strand
CCCTGTAGCTAGATTGGAATCCATTAGAGTGTTATTAGCCTTTGCATGTTATAAGGGATTTAAGCTTTTCTAAATGGATGTTAAGAGTGCGTTTTTAAATGGGGCAATAAAAAAGGATGTGTTTGTAGAGCAAACCCAGGTTTTGAGAGCTCCAAATTTCCAAATGGCCTTATATGGATTAAAGAAGGTACCCAGAGCTTGGTATGAGAGGCTTAACATATTTTTATTAGAGAGGGAGTTTGTTAAGGGGAGCGTAGACACCACCCTTTTTTTGAGGAAAGTAAGAGATTAATTACTCATTATT
>NW_021530735.1:0-287 GCF_001605985.2 Dendrobium catenatum | reverse complement strand
CGTACTGTAAGATTTGACTGCCTTTTCCCGAAACGAGCGGTCAGAATATTGATTGTTTATCGTACTATACGATTCCAGATCGTACTGTACGATTCCAGATCGTACTGTACGATTTCTGAAAATTCCTATAAGTACCCTTGCCTAGGCCGTTCTTTTCACTCAAACCTCTCCTCACTCACTCCTTCACTCATTTTCATGCCCTATTGTAATGTCTAAGCGAGGTCGGATGACTGCTGGAAGCTCATCCTCATCGAGTCGCCAACCTGATCATTTCTTGAATACTGAAA
>NW_021530734.1:0-200 GCF_001605985.2 Dendrobium catenatum | reverse complement strand
AACCACAAAAAGTTACTTGGTGCGGACATCTGATATAGCTCTACAGTCGGATGCCAATAAAATGATACCACGTAGTGCCCCGACGACATGTAGACCCGACTTGATGAAAACTTGAAATTAAGCTCGTGCTTTTCCAAATTTATGCGAGGCCCAACGACTCGACCTAGATCGGACGTGAAAATTTACTTTTTAATGAAAAA
>NW_021530733.1:0-291 GCF_001605985.2 Dendrobium catenatum | reverse complement strand
CCTCACTGCAATGGATAATTCCGAATGTGCACTGCAACCTTTCCAAATTGGCTTTTGAGCTGAATGTAATAACTCAAAGAATTTTTGTGTCTCTGTATTTGGTGGCTCTTCCACATTTGACCTTAAATTATGACCTGTTACATCAAAAATAAAGTCTTCATAGGGTCTACTCATTTGATCTTCATCAAATATTTCATAAGCTGTAGATGAACCGACATGAGCATCTCTATGTGGCTCGTACTCGCCATGTGATTTCCAAATCCAATAGTTTGGAAGAAATCCCCTACAATA
>NW_021530732.1:0-229 GCF_001605985.2 Dendrobium catenatum | reverse complement strand
CCTAAGTAGATATGGCGGCAGATTCTTGCTGAATTGATCTGATCGTCCTGGCCGATACAAAATCGTCCAGGACGACGTGTTTTGCATAAAGACGGCTGCTTTAATGAGGATGCCCTAATTAGAGTTTCTACTTTTGTTAGATCGTCCAGGATGATATAAATATCATCCCGAACGTTATAAATATCATCCCGAACGATGTTACCAAAAATAGAAATCTTTTAGGGCACAA
>NW_021530731.1:0-248 GCF_001605985.2 Dendrobium catenatum | reverse complement strand
ATACAAATATTTGTATGAAGTTATGAATGCCCAAGAAGGATTTATGCAACCAACTTTTGACATTTAGGATAATGCCATTGGTGATAATGGTGAAGGAAAAAAAAAAAAAAATGAATTGTGTAAAATGTACATGTTCCTCATTTAGTTGGTGAGCAAAATTCGAAGGACAAAATGGTTCAACTTTCTTTTGAGTTTTTTTTTAGACTTTATTTGGGACAGTTTTCTTATTGTTTCTTAATTTTTTTAAT
>NW_021530730.1:0-221 GCF_001605985.2 Dendrobium catenatum | reverse complement strand
AAGAGATGAATAAAGAAAGTAAAAAGTAAAAGAATCACATTTTGGATAAGATTGACGTTCGCGATTTAGGGTTCTCTCGTCCTCAACCGCCATTTTTCCGCCGCTTCCCTCAGCATATCCCACCTCGACACACATGCAACCCTATCCACCTTCAGCTATCTCTTCTCTTTCGACTCCGGAGGAGATTATTCCCTTCCCGCATGAAGAAGTTGCTGATGCGT
>NW_021530729.1:0-238 GCF_001605985.2 Dendrobium catenatum | reverse complement strand
GGTTGATTACTGATTTTAGAAGTTAATTAATGAATTCTGGAGTTTTAAAATGAATTTCAAGTTTTTATGAATTTTGGAATATTTTAATGATTTAATTAAGGGGTCAAAATTTGACTTTTTAATTAAGGTTAAATTCTGGACAGCTAGCATTTTATTAAAATTCTAGATCTTACTACGATCAGTTAGACAGTAAGTACGTCGAAATCGGATTTTTCTATATTTTATTATAAAGGTTTGA
>NW_021530728.1:0-277 GCF_001605985.2 Dendrobium catenatum | reverse complement strand
ATCCCAAATTATAATACTTGATTTAATGAGTAACTGATCAAGTCCACTTTGCTTATTAATTGCACACATATTGCTTTCCGTTGAATTTATAGGAATTTTAAATCTTGAATGTGCTGTTCGACCTCCAGGCAAGATTGATGCTGCTACTCCTGATGTAGCTGTTGCTAGTGCTATATGATTATTACTTCTCAAAGTTGCAAGTATAGCACGATATAAAAATGTTTTTCCTGTACCTCCGGAACCATCAATAAAAAACATGCCATTTTGATTTGTACTA
>NW_021530727.1:0-239 GCF_001605985.2 Dendrobium catenatum | reverse complement strand
TTAATTTAATTTAAAATTTTTCTTTTTCATTTCCCTTGAAAATTCAGCAACCTTTCGGTGCCCCCTCCCCGCAAAGGAAGGTTGGGAGGGCACTTGCCCTTTCAAATCCGCCCGACGGATAGGATTCAACGGCCAAGGGCTTCGAGACAGTGATTGGTCTCTTTTTTTTATTAAAATTACACAATTATTTTTTTTATTTTATTTTATTTCTTAAATCATATAAAATGACAAATTTTTAT
>NW_021530726.1:0-777 GCF_001605985.2 Dendrobium catenatum | reverse complement strand
ACTGACAAAAAGACTTATTAATTAGTATCAGTTATCTGATTGGGCTCATTTCATTTTGATTTTAAAAATCAGTTAGGGCATTGAATTATGGAAATTTATTTGAATTTTTTTCATTTTAATATCATATATAAATAAGTAAAAATATGATTTTATCATTATATTTTTATATTTAGATCTTATTTGGGACAACTTTCTTACTGCTCCTTAAAATAATTTTTTAAATATTAAAAAGATATTTTAAGAAACATCAAGAAAGTAATCCCAAATGAAGCCTTATATCAATACGTCTTATTTGACTTAAGTCTTTATGCTAAAATTACAGCTTAGATAGGATATCATGAATTGCTTTAATTTGAAAACTCTTAAACTTTTTTAGTCATTAATTCGACCATATCTTTTATAAAATTAAAAATATGATATTAAATTTTAGCTCAATGCATTCGATACACGTCGGCTCAAAATTTTCATTTTGAATCAGATATTATGTTCTAGAAAGCTAATATTTATGGTAAGTCCTCATAACGACTTTTCAGTCAACTTTTTTAAAAGTTATAGCCATCTAATCATAGATTTTAATTATTTGGGACAGCTTAAACTTTCCTATGTTTATCATTTTTTAATAATTATTTTTTCTAGCACTAAAAAAATTGGAAAAAAAATTGGAAAGCTATTCCAAACAATGCGATATATTAAATTTAAAAAAAAAATCTCAAATTTAAATCAATTTTTTTTCAATGGGGAAAAAATCATAAATCGAAATCCAATTAAAATAAATAA
>NW_021530725.1:0-1186 GCF_001605985.2 Dendrobium catenatum | reverse complement strand
AACAAAATACATTAAGGATATTTTGAAGAAGTATAAGATGGATAAAGCCAAGCTAATTAATATTACCATGACTTCTAGTGTTCCCTTGAATAAGGACCCAAGTGGTAAGTCTGTTGATCAGAAGAAGTACATAGGCATGATTGGATCCTTACTTTACCTGACTGCTAGCTGACCTGATATTATGTTTAGTGTTTGGCTTTGTGCTAGGTTTCATGCTGACCCCAATGAATCCCACCTGTCTGTTGTTAAGAGAATTTTTAGATACCTTTCTGGGACCCAAAGCTTAGTGATTTGGTATCCGAGGCATAGCACTTCCTTTGATAATATTGGATTTTCTGATTCTGAATTTGCAGGTTGCAAGGTAGATAGAAAAAGCACTTCAGGAACTTGTCAATTCATAGGACAATATTTGATCTCATGGTCTAGCAGAAAGAAAAACTCTATTGCACTTTCCATTGCTGTAACTGAGTATATTGCTCTTGTAAGTTGTGTGGCCCAAGTCCTTTGGTTGAAACAACTGGTATTAAATTTAGGATTATCTGTAGGCACCATCTCAATCTTTTGTGACAACACTAGTGACATATACATCTTTAAGAATCCTATCCAACATTTAAGGACTAAGAACATTGATATTAGGCATCACTTTATTAGAGATCATGTGACTAAGGGAGACATTGAGTGACAACATGTGACAACTGAAAATCAACTGGCTGACATCTTTACTAAACCACTGGCCTTCGACACCTTCAGCTCTTTAAGGACCAGATTGGGTGTGATTTACATAAATGCATCAACTTAATCTTTTACTTGCTTTATTTTGCTTTTGTACTTTTTCATTTCTGTTATTTGCTTTTCCTTTTTGCTCTTTATTTTCTTTTCTTCTCTTTGCTTTACTTTTAGTTTTTGATTGGTTTGTTTTACTTTATTTTTTCTTGAATTTCTTTTTTTCAAAATCATCGCTAAAATGATATCGTATGCCTTGTCCTTGCTTTTGAAAGTTTGTAGTCAATGTATTACATCTCTTAATCTATTAGATAGTAAAAATATACTGTTCATTATGTCTCTTTCTCTAACCTATTTTAGTGGCACAATTTTGTTTTCTAATAAAAAATATATCTCAATTTAATGATTGTGTTTGAAATTAAGATATTTTCTAACCTTGCTAAAGCAAATCTATCTTGTATTT
>NW_021530724.1:0-329 GCF_001605985.2 Dendrobium catenatum | reverse complement strand
AGAAGGACTATAGTCGGCAGGAGATAAGAGTCAGAAACGATGGAGGTCGGAAGGACTGTAGTAGGTGAAGGAGGTCGTAATGTCTGTAGTCGGTAGAAGACGGGGGTCAGAAAGATCGTTGTCTTAAGACAGTGGTCTGGCGGAAGTCCGACGTCAGGCAATGGTTTAGCAGAAGTCTAGCATCAGGTGTGGTGATCCGATAGAACTTTGGGTGACGGGTGATGGTCAGGAAGAACTCTGGCATCACGTGGTCGTCCAGTGGAACTCCGGGCATCAGGTGACGGTCCGGCAGAACTTCAGGCATCAGGTGGTGGTCCAGTGGAAATTCG
>NW_021530723.1:0-2236 GCF_001605985.2 Dendrobium catenatum | reverse complement strand
CTTTGATTAAAAGGAAACATGCAAGAAGCTTCATTACATAAAATGCAAACATAAGGATGGTTTGTTAATCTGACAAAATCTTGAGAATAATTGCTTTGTTGGATGTTTCATACACTTTAAGAATAGACTTACATAAGTGACTTACCCTGGAATATTGTAATAACCTCTATTATTCTCACGTTATCGTCCAGCCGACGTATAATCATTTCTCATCCTAAACCTCTTCTTTCAGAATTAAAAGATATAGTATTTATGATACGAAATTGGTGAACTCTAATTGTTGGTCCGGATGGTTTTTACTAACTAGTTATTTTTCTTCTAAAAGAGCTATGCTTATTATCAACGATTGATCTCTATTCTGTGTGATGGAGTTTTTGCTAGCCATGCTATAACCAAAATTTCTTACTTCTACTATACTGTCTTATTCCTAAAGAGTAATGAATATAGCATATTGGAATGATTTTAGACCAATTTATTAAGTTGTCTTGCATCGTTTTTTATAGTAAGATGTATTGTCTAAAATTATTATGATTCTTTAACTATTTTTAGTTCCAAAAATTATTTCTCCTTTTTCAATGGGGTTTTATCCAAGGTTGTGGTATCTCTGATAAATTTTGTTGCCCAGGAATTCTGCTACTTATTTGTATGTCAGGTGATGGGTGGTAATATATTCCTGAAGCTTGATATCTATAAGGCCTATGATAAAATTAATTGGCAGTTTTTTAAATTCATTAACCTTATTAGAATTGCATTAGGGACGTTCTTATTTCATCTATCATTATTAATGGCAAGAGCTCTAGTTTTTTAATCTTCTTCACAGACTTAAGACAATGAAGATCCTTTATCTTTGGCCCTTTTCATTATTACTATTGATTATCTTTCAAGAAGCCTTGCCAACCTCTTTGAAATTTACCCTAGTCTTACTTTAGGACATTGGGTGGTTTCCCTATAATCTTACTTATGTTTTGTTGATGATTTATCATTTTAGAATGTGTCTCATAATAGGATTAATACCTTGGATTTCCTTTCATAATTTTGAAACTATTCATGGGTTTTTCTTTGACCATCAGAAATGTTTTGTTTCATGTCTCTAATAAGGTACCTAATCTCGTATCTTGGCTAATAAGACCTCACTGGTTTATTGCCAAGACTATTTCCCTATTAAGTATCTTTTTTTTTAAAAAAGAGATTTTTTTTTATATTCCTCGTTTAAAGGAGAAGAAATTTTTGAAGCATGAAAATACTTCATGTTGTTATCACCTTCCACAAGATTCTTTGAAGCAGTTTTTTGTTTCCAAAAAGTTTTCTCTTGGGCTTGTAATTTAAAGAGACAATCCTTAGCCTCTCTCAGTAAAGCAATGTTAGCATCAGATGGAGAAACTTGACAATTAAGCTCAATATTGTTAATGGTGTTGTGTATCTATTTTTAGAAATAAAATTTTGATGATTATAAACACTTCTATTTTACTTTGACTGCCTTGTCTACTAACATTTTAGGTCAACAAGATCAAAACTGTAATTTAAACCAGCTTAATATTTGGTAGATTAGGTCTGAGTCAATTTGTAATGTATTTTTTCCCCTTTCTTGAGTCAATTGTAATCTTTGTGGTGCCTGATGCTAAGTAAACCTGCACACCCACACTTGAGTGATTTTTTTGTCTGAATTAAAGTTTTCTTATTTTGCTCACATCATTCGAGATGATCTCAAAATCATTCTGGATGATCAGTCAAAAATAGAAATCCTAATTAGGGTATCCTGGTTAAGGCAGCCGTCATTAAGCATATCGTCCTGGACAATTTTTGTATCATCCTGGATGATAGGCTCAAATAAAAAAGAATCAACAACCAGATCAATTTTGGAAGATTTATTTTTTAATTATCTTCTAGGACATCAGCCTGGATGATGTAGTACAATTATGTTTAAATTAATCTAGAGGTTAAGGAAAGTAATTAAGGTTGATGATACGATCATATAATCTTAAATGATCACCGGATCGACGAGGACGATCAGTTCAAAAACCTTAATTTCTCCTAGACGACCAAAAATTATACAACGTCTATTCAGAGTGATGTTCTAGACAATTTGGGAAAATTTTGAACTAATCGGCCAGGACGATCAAGAGATCGACCTGGACGATTAAGACATTTTTATTTTGTCCAGACTCCCATTCAGAGTGATGGTCTGGACAATACTCCTCGATTTGAACTAATCGTATGGGAAGATATAATAGCATCC
>NW_021530722.1:0-204 GCF_001605985.2 Dendrobium catenatum | reverse complement strand
TAAGCTTGAAAATTTAATAGCCACACAGTACTACTTTTTCAGCTAAATTCTGATCCAATGAATCCATCGATACGAAATAATTGAACTTGTGCTGTCATTTGTCAACATATATTCATTAATTAATAGTCACAAATTCTGTAATATCATTGGTCCATATCACGCCATATGATAAAGCAAACAAAATGTGATGGACTTATATGAGTG
>NW_021530721.1:0-375 GCF_001605985.2 Dendrobium catenatum | reverse complement strand
TCTCTGCGTTCGGTCACCTGACCCAATAATTTGCCGTCGAAGACAGTAATATAACACCGCTAAAATCAAAACGGGTAGACTTATGGGGATAGGGTCGAACCTAAGTTGATGCGGGACTAAATGTGTCAACTTGAATCCGATCCGATTTTACAAACGGATCAAGATTTTCAACCCGGATCTGACCCGTACGGATTATGGGATTTACCCAACACGACCCGCGACCTGTTTGTAAAATGCGAACCCGAATGCTGGCGCGATACGCATGCAACTCGGGCGAGGACCAACTTGACAGCAGGTGTGGGGCCAGCGAGGCCAGCTGCCCACGTGTAGGGCGACCGGGCATCCGGACGAGGCTAGCAACCAACGTGTAGGATT
>NW_021530720.1:0-1807 GCF_001605985.2 Dendrobium catenatum | reverse complement strand
ATTTTGGCTGAAAGACAAATTTTCTTAAAGCATTTCTCCCTTAGGGGAGAAAGAATCAACACACTACTCACTCATAACGAGTGATGTCTTATCCATAAAAGAAGAAATAATAAGAAATATTATTAATAAGATTAAACAAAGTATTTATTATATATTTTAAAGAAAAAGACTTACAAAGACTTAAGATGGTTACTGCTTGCAGAAGAAGAGCTCACAACTTTTCACACTAATATTTAGACTTTCACACAACTCAACCACACCACAACCACGAGAGGAGAACTCTCTATTATAGTACATAATCATGAAACCTAACTGTGGTATCATTACCGCATATTACATTTAAATAATAAATTTACTACAGTAGAAAGGACGCTACAGTAAAAAGGAGAACAGTAAAAACGGTACTTGATTATGACTGTCTGTCATACTTATCATGTTTCTTCCTATCAGCTTATTTGATTTTATCTGTTCTGACAATTTTACCCTTCCATAGCATTTTCTATATTTGCTAGCCATTCATCATCCATCCCATCTATCCAGAAACGGTCGTTTGCCTCGGAATCTGAGAGGGGCATATTCCGTTCCGGAGTTAAGTTCTGATAATATGCCTGATAATCGCATCTAGTGACGATTAGATGTGAAGAAAAGGTCTTGACATGTTCTATAAGATTAATATCTTTGACATAATAATGAAATCTGAATAGTGGTCCCTTGATTAATTTGCTATGCAGAAAAATGATCATATTTTTATCTTGGTATGCTGACTGCATGTAGAATATAGGTTTTGGAAAACCTCGTCCGTATTGAGCTATCTACAATGCTCTGTAATATTTTAAAAACTGATTAGATAATTCTGGATTAACAGATGAGTGAGGAGCATCATCATACTGTTCAGCTTTAACGCTTTCCGGAGTTTTATGGATTTCTATGATATGTTTTGCTCCATCCATTAATTTTTCATATGTTGGTTCAATAGAATTTATGATTATCAGAACTTAACTCCGGAACGGAATATGCCCCTCTCAGATTCCGAGGCAAACGACCGTTTCTGGATAGATGGGATGGATGATGAAGGGCTAGCAAATATAGAAAATGCTATGGAAGGGTAAAATTGTCAGAACAGATAAAATCAGATAAGCTGATAGGAAGAAACATGATAAGTATGACAGACAGTCATAATCAAGTACCGTTTTTACTGTTCTCCTTTTTTTACTGTAGCGTCCTTTCTACTGTAGTAAATTTATTATTTAAATGTAATATGCGGTAATGATATCGCAGTTAGGTTTCATGATTATGTACTATAAATAGAGAGTTCTCCTCTCGTGGTTGTGGTGTGGTTGAGTTGTGTGAAAGTCTAAATATTAATGTGAAAAGTTGTGAGCTCTTCTTCTACAAGCAGTAGCCATCTTAAGTCTTTGTAAGTCTTTTTCTTTAATATATATAATAAAGGTTTTGTTTAATCTTATTAGTAATATTTCTTATTATTTCTTCTTTTATGGATAAGACATCACTCTTTATGAGTGAGTAGTGTGTTGATTATTTCTCCCATAAGGGAGAAATGCTTTAAAAAATTTATCTTTCAGCCAAAATCTCTGTTTGATGAAGATAAGCTAAAATCCAGTTCTATATTTATCATATACAAGTTCTCTTTGAAAGACGAAATAACTTTCGACCTCTATGATCGAGTACAGTAAATCCAAAAATTCATGAATTTGAACCCCATAAGTCCCCATTTATGCTTTGTCTTTGGGCTGGTGGAAAATACTCCTAAATCTTTGCATGATATCTGTATAGTCGGTGTATGTCG
>NW_021530719.1:0-218 GCF_001605985.2 Dendrobium catenatum | reverse complement strand
TTTTGTTGCTTTTAAAAATATTTGTACTAAAAAAATATATTTTATAGCAACTTTAAAAAATTATTTTCTCTATAGTAATTTTTCAAAATAATAAGAAAGCTATCTCTAACGAAGTCTAAGGCTTCGTTTATGACAGCTTTATTATTATTTTTTAAAGCAGTTTTTTAGTATAAAAATGTTTTAATAAATAAAAAATTGTACTAAAAAGCTATTTTATA
>NW_021530718.1:0-508 GCF_001605985.2 Dendrobium catenatum | reverse complement strand
GAAGATGGCATGCAAGGGCAATGGCCAAGGGAAGGAGAAGGGTCTGGAGTAGGTGGCCCTTGGGGAATGACCAGTGGTCAAGGGGGCCGGCCATACATGGGCTCGGTGGGCCCCCACGGCACACGTGAAGGGTGGCCGAATCAGATGGGGGGATTTCCGGAAGGAAATCGTGCCACGTGGGAGCAGGGAGGAAGAAGGGAAGACTACGGCATGGGCTATGGAGAGCCAAGAGAACCACCATGGAGGGGGATTCAAAATCCTTACCCGGTGGAGAGGAGGGGAAGACCACAAGGAGAGGGATTTACTCAGGGGACATGGGGAGATGGAAGAACCTTCCACCGAGCTGACAACCGCATGAGGAAATTGAAGATTCCTATTTTTGAAGGGGAGGATGCTTACGGGTGGATCTACAGGGTGGAGCGCTATTTTGCAGTGAATGGTGTCACAGAAGAGAAGAAGTTGATGGCGGTACCGGTATGTTTGGAAGGGAAGGCATTGGCCTGGTTTC
>NW_021530717.1:0-324 GCF_001605985.2 Dendrobium catenatum | reverse complement strand
CCAAAGTAGTTTTTTATTGTAAAGAGAAGATGTAGCATGCACAAAGGAAGCACAATAATGCAAATTAAGAGCCTCAACTTTACAATGCAAAACATGAGTAAATCACAAATAACATCAATTTTAATCGAATCTTTCCAGAAAACCCAAATCTTGTTAGCCACATTAGAAATAACATGATTAAAACCCAAGAATCGAGAAGTGTTCAATAATATAGAAGAGGAAATAAGAGGCTCAAGCAGCATAAGAATAGAATGGTTATGCACACAACATAAGTTCTTAACACTTATTCTAGAAGAAGGATAACCAATGCCCCTTACATTCCAA
>NW_021530716.1:0-220 GCF_001605985.2 Dendrobium catenatum | reverse complement strand
TATCTATGTTTGCATTGTAGTTTTTCCTCTTTTTTTTTTCTCGCTTTTGTGCTTTTAGTTGCTCCTCCTTTTTGTGCTGTCAAAAGGGGGAGAAGTTTGTTGTAATGTTGTAATGCCTATTTATCTAAATGCAGTATCTTTTGTTTCCTTCTTGTGTTTATTTTTTTTTTAAAAAAAAAAAAAAAAAAATAAAAGAAATGTTTTTCTTTCCTACTTGCAA
>NW_021530715.1:0-250 GCF_001605985.2 Dendrobium catenatum | reverse complement strand
TAGATTTTCTATATAAATTTTAAAACTCTGCATAAAAAATGAGATAATTTGTGAAAGCAATGCTTAGACGAAGAATAAACATAACATTACTTTTTCAAAAAATGATGTGAAACAACCAGGAAATTTTAAGAAATAATAAAATCATTGCAAGTTCGCTTACTTTAAGATTAATGAATCGTAAGAACTAGCTTTAAGAATTATCCTTTGAAATTTTGCTTATTTATGTTGTTACACTTTTGAGAGAACATAT
>NW_021530714.1:0-286 GCF_001605985.2 Dendrobium catenatum | reverse complement strand
CAACTTAAACTTCAAATATCATTGTCCTAAGCTCTTAGAAATGATCAACAAACTAAACTTACTAAAATGGATCCTAATCCACTAAGATTTAAATTTTGACTAAAATTCCCTTTTTGGCCTATAACATACCCGAACTTTAGATAATTTTAACTAATTATCCCACTTAGGATCTATCCAAACCACACAAGCCTTTCACACACATAGCATTGTTTGTTAGGGCACCACTTCTAGATCTAAGTTAGGCCGCTAGATTTTATTTTCCTGCTGTGTGCCGGAGCTTTCCGTG
>NW_021530713.1:0-317 GCF_001605985.2 Dendrobium catenatum | reverse complement strand
AGTCTCAATCAAAAGTGCTCTCTCATTATCGAGAGGGGTAATTAATTATAGGAGCTTAAGCCTATAAAAATCAGAACTCAGATTTTAAAGTTTTTGTTAAGAGGGTGATAATCTATGGGTAGTATCTTTATCTCTATCTAATCTGCCTTCCGAAAATTTCACCTAAAATATAATCCGGTAAAACACTCTCCAAATATATGTAGATATGTCGAGGCCCCAAAAACTCAATTTTTCATAACCCACAAAAACCTTGAGGAGGTCAACTTGTAAGATTCCTCCAAATGCATTTGTGAGGGTCATTTTCGCATTGTAGCTCT
>NW_021530712.1:0-271 GCF_001605985.2 Dendrobium catenatum | reverse complement strand
AATTTGAGATCTCTTGTGTACTTGGGCTCTAGTCTCTTGGCTAGAGATTTGGAGAGTCGTTTCTGATGAGGACATCGAAGATCAACAGCTACGATCATGTCTATTTATTTTCATGTATTTTATTTGTTATTTGTACTTTTCTATTTCTACCCTCACTTGAGGGCTTTGTTTTATGTTTGCCCTAGGGGCAATTGTGTCTTTTTATTTTCCATCATGTATTTGGCTATTTAAGCCCTCCCCTTCCTCTTGGAAAGGATGATGATTATTATTA
>NW_021530711.1:0-236 GCF_001605985.2 Dendrobium catenatum | reverse complement strand
AAGCCACTTACGACTTTTGAGCCAACATATACTCATTTGAATGGAAAGGAAGAAAATTACGTTTACTACCACAAAATTCTGCCGTCAGTGGGAAATATATCCCTGAACCTGCGGCTGCCTACATCATCTCGGGACATCTTTTATTACAGGAAGCCAACAATAACACTCCGCTGTTAGCCTTGGTCACGGCGGATACTTCTCCTCCAACAATTAATCCAACCATTCCAGAATCAGTA
>NW_021530710.1:0-364 GCF_001605985.2 Dendrobium catenatum | reverse complement strand
TGGAAGAATGGATTATTACCAGAGTTGTAGGATTGGATTGATAATTGGGTAGATTGGGAGCTTTAAGAGCATCATTGGCATACATTGTTGCATGTGTGTATCATTTGTTCTGAATTGTGCAGGTGAAAAGATATGGATCCTCCGGCAGAATCCAGTGTGCCGAATGAGCAACACAGCGCAGCCCCAATACCTTCAGAGAGTATGATGCAGTTGGCTACTGCGATTGCACATGTAATGGGGGATGCTCAGAGCAGAATGAGTGGTAGCAAAGAGGAAGAGGCAGACAGACACTTGCAGATGTTTCACAAGCTGAAGCCTCCGTTGTTTAAAGGGGCTGTGGGACCCCAGGCTGCTGAGGATTGGA
>NW_021530709.1:0-405 GCF_001605985.2 Dendrobium catenatum | reverse complement strand
CGAATAAATATTTAAAATTATCAATACAGATATTCTTGCATGCTAAAGAATATAATGAAATCTTTTTCAAAGTGTATGTGGGTGATTTTTCTAAAAGTTCGTGATTTCATTCCTTTGAGTGTACCAAGATTTTAAAAGTCAAGAAAGAGACTTTTGTGATTATGCATTTCAACAAATTGAGCTGAAGAAGTTTGAAGTCTTCCAACAGCCTGAAGCTTAAGGTTCGGATGAGTGTAAAAGGTCGGATCCAACACGCCCAAATATGGCCGGATCGCTGGCAGCTCCGTCTACTCAACAAGCCATACGAAAGGCCGTAGTAGCGGAACCCCTACTTCGTCAACCCGTCAGTAGGGACTGTAGGAAGAACAAAGGCCAATTTGACTCGACGAGTTCTAGTAGTCGTAG
>NW_021530708.1:0-320 GCF_001605985.2 Dendrobium catenatum | reverse complement strand
AATGATCCACGTGTAGACGGAAAAGTGGTCGTCGATGGAATCCCCTAGCGTTGGTAGAATCCGATCCAAATATTCTTCGATGGTGTCGTCGAAGTCAAAGCCTACGTCGAAGAATGGTGATCTGAGGATGTTGACTCTTCCTTGGTTGTCGTACTCAAACCCGAAATTCCACTCGGGTTCCTCCATGAATTCTTGAAGGTGAGAATAGGTGGTCGCCGCAAGAGGCTCTCCAATGGGAGGGAGAGAGGATCGGCGGGTTGGAGATGAGATGGGGAGGCTGGCAGTAGAGCAAGGGTGAGGGAGAGGAAGGGTGTGTGTGT
>NW_021530707.1:0-203 GCF_001605985.2 Dendrobium catenatum | reverse complement strand
CCACTACATTCCCACTGCAGTCCTACGTGTTAACTCATGACTGAGACTCTCATAATGCCAAACAAGAGGCCTCATTTGGTTGACCTACTATATTGCAAAAGTATGTTTTTAAGTGGTTGAGCATAAAATGGAATAAAAAAAAAAACATTTTATTTAATGGTGTTAAGACATAATGTTGTTTGGCAAAATTATTTTTTGAGTGC
>NW_021530706.1:0-264 GCF_001605985.2 Dendrobium catenatum | reverse complement strand
ACTCAGGCTGTAAACTCGTGGTTGAACTGGAGCAGGAGGTGAAGCAACAGAACTACTCTGCTCCCTCTGAACCGTAGGTCGTCTCCGTGGTCCAGAACTAGTACCACCACCTATCCCAGAAAATCCCTCAGGACGAGGAGGAACAGTCCTCGGTCTTCCTGTTGAACCGGCAGGTCTAACAAAGCCCTCAGATCGGAACTCAGAACGCTGGTCAGATCCAGTCTGTAGACATTCTACAATCCTATGTCCAGGCTGACCACATCT
>NW_021530705.1:0-295 GCF_001605985.2 Dendrobium catenatum | reverse complement strand
GAGCAAAGTGATGAGGAAGAGGTATGTAAACCAACCTTTGATGAATTGTGTGAAAGTTGTGAAAAAATCCATGCATCATACAAAAAACTTAAGAAGACACATGCTAGCTTAAAAGTGGAACTTGTAAATTCGTAGAAAGAGTATGAAGTCATTCTTATAGATCATTCAACAATTGATTCTAATCACATGGCTCTTCTTGAAGAATTTGATGAGTTGAACAAAAAGCATTCAGAATTAATTGATGAACATAAGGCATTGAAAGCTTCACACACCTCACTTAATTCTGATCTTAAGA
>NW_021530704.1:0-822 GCF_001605985.2 Dendrobium catenatum | reverse complement strand
GTATTTGCTCTTGTGTGTACTAACATTTCAGAAAAAAACAAACTCTAGACTACGAAGACTTCAAATGAAATTCAGAATGAGATACTTCGTAAAATTTGAAGTTTGCTGTAATTAAATTGAAAAGGAGTGATTGTAATTGAGTGAATAAAAACATACACACACATATGGAGATCATAAAAATTTATACTAATTGTACTGGACGATATCCATTCGTACGGGACGATCAGACAGTTATCTCCTATTGAGCACATGAAACGAATAGGAACTTGCTTCAAAATTTTTCTAAGTCCTATTCGTCCAGGACGAAATTAATAATCATCCAGGACGATTTGGTCTCTGGAAAATTTTCGTCCAGACGAATTAAATTATCATCAATAGCGATTGGTCCTCTAGAAAATTTTCATCCAGACGAAATTAATAATTGTCCAGGACGATCTGGTCTCTGGAAAATTTTTGTTCAGATGAAATTAAATTATCGACCATGGCGATTGGTCCTCTGGAAAATTTTCGTCTAGATGAAATTAATAATCGTCTAGGACGATCGGTCCTCTGTAAAAATTTTGTCTAGACGAATAAATTTTCATCCAAACGATTAACCGACTTAGAACGGTTTTCAGCAGTTTCCAGAACCGACCTTTTAATAATCGTTCGTACCGGATGAACCTAGTTCGTACCGGACGATCAGCTGTACGAAGACATTTCGTACACATATACAAATAGGGTCATTTCAAATGGTTTATGTAAAATCGTCCAGGATGATCCACGATCGTACGGGACGATCCACCGCGTACAGAATTGAATACTTGCAGTTTTTGGGCGGTT
>NW_021530703.1:0-258 GCF_001605985.2 Dendrobium catenatum | reverse complement strand
TTGATATCAAGGTAATCTTGTGAGAAAGCATATAATGACGGAGCTTCTGAACTGCAAAGATTAATGCCAAACAATGCTTCTCAATTGGGGAATAGCGGATTTCTGCTCCAATAAACCTCCGACTGATGTAGTATAACGCATTTTCTTTGCCTTCTTCATTATGTTGGGCCAACAGTGCTCCAAGGGACTCTTCTAATGCCGCTGTATACAGTATAAGAGGCTTCCCCGGAATTGGTGCCGCAAGAATAGGAGGGTTCA
>NW_021530702.1:0-232 GCF_001605985.2 Dendrobium catenatum | reverse complement strand
ATTGAAAAAATAATTAATAACAACTAATTTGCAAAAAATTTCAATTTTACAGTATAATTATAATGAGAAATTTTACTTTGTATCTCACATAATGCACATATTTCAACAAGCATGTTTTTATATTTTATTCAGTGAAATATCATCAAAAGTCTTTTTTTTTTTTAAATGAAAATGCTTTTTTAATGAAAATGTCCTTATTTGAAAATAAGAGGGATAATCCTCCATGTTCATG
>NW_021530701.1:0-252 GCF_001605985.2 Dendrobium catenatum | reverse complement strand
TACTGGAAATACTGGTGCCACCATCCAGTTTGGTGGGTTAAAGTTTCCTGCAGCTACTGCAATGGCTGCCTCCATTCCTGTGAATGGCATGAACTCTGAAGGGTCTGCTGGGAGGCCCCATTCTATCGAGACTTCTACACGAACTGTTGCTGCCGAGAACCCTCGTACATGGATTTCTGTGTTCAAACGATTGTCACAAGTGGAAACTCCAACCCCCAAGAGAATTGTGACTGGTGGAAGGGTTTCAGTGGT
>NW_021530700.1:0-952 GCF_001605985.2 Dendrobium catenatum | reverse complement strand
AGCTCTAGTTTCAATTAAAAAGATCCAAAATATACAATTCTTTCAATTTAGGTTTTGGGGCATGAAATGATATATATAACCATCATCGCTCTCTAAACACTGTAGAGACTTCACTAACCATATGCACTAAATCTCCATCTACCTCTCCTATGTTATCCTTACTCAATA
The DNA here is from genome assembly GCF_001605985.2 of Dendrobium catenatum. Taxonomy (NCBI): domain Eukaryota; kingdom Viridiplantae; phylum Streptophyta; class Magnoliopsida; order Asparagales; family Orchidaceae; genus Dendrobium; species Dendrobium catenatum. The sequence continues at coordinate 784 of NW_021530700.1, read as the reverse complement.
AATTCTCTAAAGCATTATTGATCAATAATTACTGCACATAATCCTCCACACAAGCATCCATTGAGTCCACTTTATGACAATCCTCACTATAATTCTTATGGAACTTTATAGACTTTAGGACATTAATGGACACTTCTTGATCTTAAACCCTCATGGTCAACTATCCCTCTACACATCAATCATAGCCATTCCTATGGCTAAGAAAGGTCTAGCTACCAAAGATAATAGGTATCTCTTTGTCTTCCTCCATGTTTAATAAAGTAAAGTCAACATGGTAGGTAAACTTACCCACTTTGATTGACATATCCTCTATCAACCCCTTGGATAAGTGATTGAACAGTCTACTAACTAAAGGTTAACATTGGTGGGTTAAACTTTTTCTAAGTTAAGTCACTTGAATATGGACAACAACATGAGATTTATGCTAGCTCTTAAATTGTATAGCGCCCTCCTACAAAATTTATCCTCTATAGTCGTAATTATGGTAAAATTGTATAGGTCCTTATGCTTTTGAGGGATTCTCTTTTAAATGATTACACTGTATTCCTTGGTTAGGGAAACAATTTCAAAGTACTATAGTTTTCTCTTTTTGTTCAAAACATTTTTAATGAACTTAACATAGGTGGGCATATGTTATAGGTCTTCTATAAAGGAATGTAAATAGTCCATTTCTAAATACTTCTAAAAATTTAGAAAATTGTCTATCTTGGTTCTGGTTTAATAACCTTTAAGGAAAGGGTGGTGGTGGTCTCTTAACAGCCTTTCTAATAAACTTTATATTTCC
>NW_021530699.1:0-273 GCF_001605985.2 Dendrobium catenatum | reverse complement strand
GCTCATTAATTGCAAGTTGCCGACTTTATCATCTAGGATGACATGGAAATCATCTTGGCCGATCAGTACAAAACCATAAGATCGGTCAGAGCATCACCCTGAATGCAAAGTAGACAGTTGAAAATTTGCTTGGTCGTCCCAGACGATCGCACTATCGTCCTGGCCGATCAGTTCAAATCAGAGGAAATCATCCAGAGCATCACCCTGAATTTGAGCTGGCCGTTATTTATCGTCCAGAAGCAACTAAGCATTTTTGAATAGATCATCCTGGCC
>NW_021530698.1:0-283 GCF_001605985.2 Dendrobium catenatum | reverse complement strand
TTCTTCAATAAGAGAGTTGTATTCACACTTCTTTTTTTAAAAGATCTTTCAAGTAAGAATGCGCTCAACCTCTCATGCCAAGCCCTAGGTGCCTGTTTCAATCCATATAATGCCTTTTTCAACTTGAAAACATGATTGGGGTATTTAGAATTTTCAAAGCCTGCTGGTTATTTTACAAAAACATCTTTTTGAATTACCCTATTTAAAAATGTAATTTTTACATCCATTTGATACAATTTGAATCCTCTAAAATAGGCAAAAGCTAGCAAAACCCTAATTTCTT
>NW_021530697.1:0-255 GCF_001605985.2 Dendrobium catenatum | reverse complement strand
GTCTTATCAGTATTCAACTGACAGACTCTGAATTGGATGTCATTTGATTGGGTTTCGAAGTGTTTGAAAATTCATTAGAAAAGGCCTTTAGGACAGGGCCTTTGGATTTAGGATTTTGGTCTGGATTTTGGATTTGATCTGGATTTTGAGTTTGATTAATTAAGTTTGAATTATCTAAATCATTTATGATCATTTGGATGATCATAATTGATTGGATGAGGTTGAAGTTTGATCAGAAACAAGATCAAGATTTTG
>NW_021530696.1:0-5272 GCF_001605985.2 Dendrobium catenatum | reverse complement strand
GCCTTGCCCAGATAATAGATTTCCACTTTGTAGTTCAGTTAATGTCTTCTCACGTTGTATTTCTCGAACTTGGTCGCGACGCTTACAAGAAATTAACACCAACAATATTCATTACACTGAAAATGTTAGTGAACAACAAAGCAATATAAACATGACTTTTCGCCACCGCCACCAATGCTAATTGAAGTTGATGTGAGAAATAATGAATGTAATGTGCAGATTGATTTTTATTCAGAAAGAGAGCTTTCAAACCATTAAAATCCCCTCTCATATTGCTAGCACCATCATAGCCTTGACCCCGTATTTTAGATATACTCAAACCATATGTTGATAGTAGTTGCTCAGTCGCCAATTTAAGACTATTTGCAGCAGTATTTGATACATGAGAAATCCCCAAAAAATGTTTCACTATGTTGCCTTTCTTATTAACAAAACGAACTATGATTGCCATTTGCTCCTTAGCGGATGTGTCACATGATTCATCAACTAAAACTGAATAGAATTTATCACCAATATCGTCTGATATAAACTTTGTAATAGCAATAGCAAATGATCTAGTAATATCTTTTTGAATTTCAGGTGCAATTAACTTTAAATTTTCATATGCATTCTTTAAAACCACATCGTCTATGTCTTTGTTATGTTCAGCCAAAAATTACAACAGTTCTAGAAAATTACCTTGATTTTTGGATGTAAAAGACTCATTATGACCTCGGAAAGCTAGCCCTTGCTTCAAAAGAAATCTTATGCAATCAACATAAGTATTGAGGCTGATGTAGTATGCAGCTGTAGCTTGATCTGTTTGCTTTTGGAACACAAATCCAATATGTTGACTTTGTTTCAGTAGATCTTCAGAACTACGTCTAGCATTATTATGCGCACTATTATGACCTCCTACATGAAAATCAAATTTGTTTGTTTTCTTCCAATTTGAAAATCCATTTTTATTAAATGCTTCTTCATCTTCATTGCCTTTACCTGGTTTTTTGAATAGATAACAATAAAGACAGTATGATTTGTCTTTACTTATGCTATACTCTAGCCAATCTGAATACTTGTCAAGCCAAGCATGATTAAATCTTCTGTCGTTCATCCCGAATTTAGTTTTTGGAAAATCATGACTACGAGGTTGAAATGGTCCTCGTTATAAATATACTCTTCGAACTTCATCTCGAATATTAAGATTAAAATCAACAATAGGAATTCGTAGTCCTGGATCAGATGGAAGATTTTCAACGCTTACTTCTATATTGTTAGGTAAATCAGTTTCCACTCGAATGCACTTTTCTTTATGATCTTCAACCTGATTGCTATTGTCATTTGATGTTTTTGGAACTGATGATCGTTTGAAATATATCTCCATAATATTCCAACACAAAGATGCATTAACATTAATATGATGATTCTGATTATATATCTATTCAAAAAATGGCCAAAATATAAAACTTATAAAATCAACCATATAAATGTAAAGAAACAAACAATAAAACTTATAAAATTTAACAAAATTAATTAGATTTGCTCCTTTGCAAATTCCGGGCAAACATCCCAAATTTTTTTTCTTCAGATTTTCATAATTAACTTCTACTAAGAAAACTGAGGCAATGCATAATTTAAATCAATTGCAGGTCATGACTTATAGGCTTCTAGCAGCAAAATGAAAAAATCAAAGAACAAAAAAAATACCTCACGGCTTGACCGCTTGAGAGAGAGAGAGAGACAAAGCCAAACATCAAGTCCGGCCAAAGCCAAAAATTTTGTCCTCGGAAAGAGTCGTCGCGTCCTTGGACAAGAGAGAGAGAGAGAGAGAGAGAGACTCCATCCGCCCTTGCCCTCTTCTCCTTCTCACACACTGCTGGCAGCTTTCGATGATTGCCCCAGGATCATAGAGTTGCTCAAAAGATTTGTACTCTAAATAATTATTAAACCCTAAAAGCGAAATCCCCTCGTACGATGCAAAAAAGTGGAGCCAATATAAGTTATTTTTTTAAAGACATTTATCATAATAAAGATAATTTCACATAAATATCATAGGTATAAGATTCCAATTTAAATTGTTTTATTAATAATTAAAGCTCTCATCCAATACATAAAATTGAGTTTCATAATTATTTATTTTCAATGTCTATATTCTTTTTTCATTTTATAATTCATTCTAATAAAAAAATATAATACCTTGTTCTATTTTCAAATTCATTAATAATGCATTTATCAATTAGTTATTAAATATGTAAAAATTAAATTGAGGCTGAAAAACTAAAATATCTTAATCTTCTTTTTATTTGTAATCTTGGAAGCTACTCTTAAATTAATTGACAACTCTTCATTGATTATTGAAAGTCACATGTAAAGATAAATAATTAATAAAAATAATTAAAATACATGATTGACTAATAATTAACAATTGGATATATATATAAGGAGAAGATCATGAGCATATTGTGAGTGATTTGAATGGACTATCGATATCGATTCCTTTGATCATAGACAACTCATTGAGTATTTGAGTGTCATAGTGATATATAAATTTGATGATCTTAGTTCGTTGGATTCGTCTCGTCGATCTGCTCGATTCGACTATAAATATGTTATTTTTGGTAATCCAACTTATGGCTTAAACCCTGCAAACATGTTTATGGTCTGTGCTCAGACTGATTCCAAATTGGTGTCATTGGATTCGTATTTTCGAGACGTCCAGTTCGACTGTAAGTTTGCTGAAATTGGATTTCATATTGTCTATGATTTAATTTTTGAAGTTTCTAACTTGACTTTGCTTTGAGATTCGTGCCAGATCAAGATAATTTTTGATGATGATATATATATCAATCATTATTTCTTTGTAAAAAAAAAACTTGAATTAAAAAGTTACTTTCTATAATAATTTTAAAAGTTATTTTTTTACAACATCAAATAGTAAGAGCGCCGTTACAAATGAAGCTTAAGTGTCACACAAGTAAAATATTGGCTAGAATATGATTAAAAATCACATTATCATGTTTATGTGTCAAATCTTGCCAATAATTGTTTTAAGAAATATTTGTTTTATCGCCATCCCTTTTTAAAGTTTATTTCATATGCGCTAATTGATATAGACTATAATTTGAAATCTTCCCTCTGACCAATTAGTAATGGATCATATTTATGAGTATTTTTAACTTCAAACAATCAAATGAGTCTTGATATCAAGGCTAAAGACATAGCTAAAAAAAAATAAAGATTAAATACATAGCAATTTGCTAAGTGGCTGTTTGGTTGTTTGAAAAAGAAATGTAATATAAAATGAATATTTTTAAATTTTTATGAGTGTAAAAGAAATTCAATTATTATTTTTTTAAAAGTTTTAAGAAAAATGAATGTAATTAAAATACAACAAATCAGTGACCGACATGATGGTTGGCGACAAGCAACGGTGGTGATCAGTGGCAGGCCAGTGGCTATTGGTGGTGGTTTGCGGTGCTCGGCGGTGGCGCCGAAGATTTTGATATGGTGGTCAACAGCGGTTGGCGGAGGTGGTGGTAAACAGCTAACGACGATGGTGGCAGGATATGCGGGGTGGGGTGGCCGATTGTGGTGGTCAAAGTGGAGGGTTACCACAATTACAATGAATATCCAATATTTGAAACTAGCATAAATAGGAGGAATTCCAAATACACAAAAAAATGAACTGGACGATGAATTTCAAATACATAAAAGTTTTACACTGCATTTATTTTACTTCAACCAAATGCTACTTTTTTCAAAACTCAGACGTTGGAATACTTTACAATCCTTTTATAGGCAATCAAACAATCCCAAAGCATTGCATTTTGAGATTTATTTCAATGTTTTGAAATGCACACTATGGGTTCATTCTTATGTTTGGATGATACTATCCAAATTTTATTAGATGACAATAAAGCTCAATTCTATTAGATAACACTACCCAAATTTCATTATCATCGAATCATTTATAGGTTAATAATAATACATAAAATAACATTGATGCTCCACACGGTCAACATCTTGATTTTCTCCAATAAACTAGAAATAAGCCTACAGATTTCAAACTTATTCTAATGAACCTTACAAGGTAATTGGTTGAAATGCAACAATCCTACCATCAAATAGAATTAATTATCTCTTAAGATGATTTGTAAGGATTTTACAAACGATCAGCACATAATCATTGATTGGAGATTTAACAAATTAAATATACGATGTGCCGTAGGAGCAATTAGAAAGGCGGCGTGAGCATGGAGTTTTATTTTAGGCCAGGTGGTGGTTGGCACTCTGGCGCCGAACTCTTGGTGGAGGGCTTGGGTAAGGGCAAGGATAGCTAGGACAGGCGGGGTGCGATGCTCACACATGGAACAATGACATCAGGATTTGAGTGAAAGAGGCCGACAGGATCAACCAGCATAAGGATGATAAAGAGCCGTATCACTTAATAGGGATGGAGGAACTTGAACGTTGGCATCAAGATGAGATTGATAAACCTGCACGGCGTTAGTACAAAAGAAAGAGAAGCTTAAGCAAGAAGATGATGAACAGTCATTTTTCATATAAATTGCCATTCTCTCGGTTACACCATATATAGAGTAAATGGGATGTGCAATGATAGCGGGCCGTTAGTGACCGTTGGTGACAGTCTGAGCGCTGTACACCAGTTGGTGGAGAGGCTCCTTAATCTGATTGTCTGGCGGATCACGTGCCGAGCCGCGTGTGGTGCTCATGTCTTCACAGCCCCCCGCAAGGTGAGGATTCGAGGAGCAAATGCTCAGCTTGGTCCTAAGATGAGTGAACCGAGAGGACGAGAGAGGCTTAGTAAGAATGTCAGCAGGCTGATCGTTCGAGGTTATGTGATGAATGAGCACAGCGCTGGTGTCAATGTGGTGCATGATGAATTGATAATCAATTTTGATGTGCTTGGTCCTTGCGTGAAACACGGGGTTATGAGCGAGGGCAATCACTGAGGTATTGTCGCAAAAGATTGGAGTTGGTTTGTCCAGAGGAATGTCAAAATCAGCTAGTAGTCGCCAAAGCCAGATGACGTCGGAGGTGGCGGAGGAGAGAGCCCGTTATTCGGCTTCGGTGGACGATTTTGCGACGGTAACCTGCTTCTTTATGCACCAAGAGATCAAGCTTGTGCCGAGGTAGGTGCAGAATCTAGTAAGAGATTTGCGATCATGAGTGTCACCGACCCAATCGGCGTTAGAATAGGTGGTGAGCCGGAGAGAGCTTGGCTGGAGAGGGGGACCGAAAGAAGCAGTGTCTTGAACATAGCGAAGCATGC
>NW_021530695.1:0-213 GCF_001605985.2 Dendrobium catenatum | reverse complement strand
GATGACGGATTCGGATACCAACGCCGGAGGGAGGACCAGAACACTTGGGGAGCACCTCATCTTCGAAAAATGGGAGGTTATGGAGAGTACCAGGGTAACGGAAGGGATCCGAAGGTGAGGAAGTTGAAGATGCCCATCTTTGAAGGCGAAGATGGCCATGGTTGGATCTATAAGGTTGAGCGTTACTTCGCTGTCAACGGGTTGACAGATGAT
>NW_021530694.1:0-370 GCF_001605985.2 Dendrobium catenatum | reverse complement strand
TCTTCCAGGAGGGGAACGAAAACTTTCTATAAGAAATAAGGATTCCTTCATTAGGTTTATAGCTTCCAAAATCACTCCCTCTAGACTATTGATTCAAGACAATATCCTCTTTCAAGTAATGCCTCTCTTTGCCTCAACCTAATTCGCCTTCATTTTGACTTTGATCCATACTTATCATAAAGAGACCTTTCTGCACCTAAAAGATTTATCACTACTTAGTAAATATGAGTTTAGTGAGGACAAGAGTAGGATAAAATCATATGTCTAAAAGAAACAGATAGAAATCACTAAGGAAGATTTAGGAACTTTCTGCACCTAAGGACTCAAAGGACTAGAGCACATACTATGACCTCCAAATCTGATTATGATT
>NW_021530693.1:0-1342 GCF_001605985.2 Dendrobium catenatum | reverse complement strand
ACAACAGTGGGCATATCGTAAGCACCATCGAACCACTATGGGCACAAGTACAAGTATCTCATGCGACAATCCCCACCAAGTCAATGCGCTATAGAAACAAACGGTTGTAAGGTATACGACTCCTACTCATGTATAACAACCAAAGATCTGCCCCTACAACAGATGCAATCGTACAACCACCTGAGATTGGTGAAAGGTGGAGATGACAAAAGTTAACAATGCCTCCCTACGAATACTCCTAAGAGCTCGTAGTGGATATAATGGGTCCCTATAAATGAGCACAAATCACTTGTGGATAACAACAGTGGGTATGTCGCAGGTACAACGAACCACTGTGGGCACAAATACAGATATCACCTACGACAGTGGTGATCAAGATCTACAAGTATGTCGAGTACAAGGACAACTCGATGTACAAAAAGTACACTCCCTGGCAGATCGAAAAGGACGTTTGAATAAATTAGAACCAAACTTCCTGGTGTTCCAAAGTCTCTTCTTAGTTCTATACTTAAGAAGAAAACAGTTATGGTGCCCACAAACACCAGAAATAACAAGTCCACTATATCGAATATCCTAAAAGGGATTTCTTTCCAAATCAGTAGTCTTTGACTCCAAAATCCAGAAAATCCCTCCCCAGTAAATGAGAAAGGGGGGAGTCAATATCAAGACTAGAACGTCACCGGATCTGTAACACTCCTACTAGCAGACAGAAGGCGTCTACAATCTACAATGCAACGCCACCGGATCCGCAACATTCGTACTAGCGGACAGAAGGCGTGTATAAGCTCTCAAATGAAAAGTTGTGTGCATCCAGATGATAATTATTTACACAACTACAAATACTTCAAAGTACCCCTGCACCTATACTATAGTTTGTATACACATAGGTACACAATGGGGTACGTCTAAATCAATATAAAAATCACCCGCATAGGCCCCGACGAGCGTGTTGTTGGTACACACATGACGCCTAAGGATGCTGCGCGGGTCAATAAGTGAATTATAGTTCGAACCTGATCCTTCTATACGGATCTATAGAAGTCGACAGGGTTCGAACCTTTAAACAAATACACGGTTGTGACGATCAGTGTATTTGTTTCAATACATTCATATTAGGCTTTCAAGGCCTACAATCAAAAGAATTCACTAAATAAAAGGCATAAAGCCTATGAAACCCAATCCTCCTTAGTGGATAAATAGGAGTAGACAGGGTTCGAACCATCGGATAAATATGCGGTCACGAAGTCAACCATAATATTTATCTTATACATGCATATTCAGACTTCAAGGCCTACAAGAATTCATTAAACAAAAGGCATAAAGCCTATGAAACCCGATCCTC
>NW_021530692.1:0-1112 GCF_001605985.2 Dendrobium catenatum | reverse complement strand
GAAAGCTCGGGTGGAGGCTAGAAGGTGACCATTTTTCTTCTCTGTAACTCCATTTTGTTGTGGGGTGTGAACACAGGAGGACTCATGGATGATCCCTTCACTTTGGAAGTAAGAGGTTAGGGTTTGGTTGAAATAATCTTTGACATTATCGGAGCGGAAACTCCTTATTTTTACCCCGAACTGATTTTTTATCATGGAATGAAAGATGGGAACAATGGTGCCAACATTGGATTTATGTTTAAGGAGATAGATCCAAGAGACTCTAGTGCAATCATCAATGAATGACACAAACCAGCGTGCCCTAGAGATATTGGGAATTTTATAGGGTCACATGTATCACTATGAATAAGGTAGAAAGGAGTAATACATCTCTCACTTTTGTTTGGGAATGAGGTTCTTTTATGTTTAGCCAACTCACAAGTTTCACAATGAAAAATTTTAATGTCTAATTTATAGAAAAGTTGTGAATATATTTGTTTTAGGATATCAAAAGATGGATGTCCTATTCTATAATGATGAAGCCAAATAGTGGAGTTCCTATCAGCTAGGGATAACAAAGAGCAACTCCTTTTAGATTGGTTTGGTTCTTCCAGGTAGTACAATCTTGTTCTCTCCTTAGCAAGTCCAATCTTCTTCCCCGATCTCTGGTCCTGAAATAAGTAATAAGTAGGGTTAAATAGTGCTTGACAATTATGGTCATTGGTAAGTTTTTGTATTGATATCAGGTTTGTGGATAATTGTGGTACGTGAAGCACATTTTTTAAGGTTAGGAATGGGGATAATATGATATCTCCTTGGCCAGCTACTGTGGTAAAAGAACCATCAGCAGTGATGATTTTTTTTGTTGTTTGGGCAAGGAGTATAGTTTATGAGGTGGGTTGGTGAGTGGGTCATATGATCGGTGGCGTCTGAATCAATGATCCATAATTCCTTCAAATGATTTCTGTAAGCACTTAAACTAATAGAAATTGGAGTCTTACCTGAGAGTGCAAGTGAAGAAGAAGCATTTGGTTTTTCAAGAGATACCAGGAGACGTTTCAATTTATCAATATCTTCTTTGTTGAGTTCTCCAAGACTGGACTGAGCTTCTAGCTTACTTGTAGTGTTGTTGG
>NW_021530691.1:0-236 GCF_001605985.2 Dendrobium catenatum | reverse complement strand
ACATCAGAAAAAGTCTCCAACAGTGGTTTTACCTTTTAAGGGATTGGTTCAACTTGATCTACACTTATCTCCCGGGCTACTAGTGCGTAAAGAGGGGCTCCTGACTCCAGTTCCATACCTAAGTCCTTAGCAGTTATCAAGTTCAAGTCCGTGTTGGGTTTCAGCGAGTTGGGTTTAACTCCTTCCTTAGTAGACTTAGGTTGAGTGGGTAACAATTTAATCTTCTTGCCCTCGTG
>NW_021530690.1:0-283 GCF_001605985.2 Dendrobium catenatum | reverse complement strand
TCTTCCTTCACTCTACGATTTGGTATGAAATCTGAACCTATTCACTATATATATTGGCCAAATTTTTACTTTTCGTATTGGATCCCATGCTAATGCTTGCAAACCTTTATCGAAATATTTGTTATCAGGATTTTGTACCTACAAATATTTTCAAATTTTAGTATTTTTGATAATAAATAAATAGATTTAAAGTTATAAAAAAATGTACTAACATATGATCTGAACCAAGTTGGAAATTCATTTGCAACAGCTTGCTCAATATCTCTTGAATCTGTCAAAGGCA
>NW_021530689.1:0-241 GCF_001605985.2 Dendrobium catenatum | reverse complement strand
GAGGGTGATTTTATGAAGTTTTTAGTCTCTTTGGATTCAATTCAGTTAATCACCTTTAATTAAACTAATTTAATAATTCAATAATTACGTCAAACTTCAAAAATTCATAACTTTCTCTAGAAAACTTCAAATTGAGCATACTAATAGTCTCATTACTCATCATAAGGTCTAATATTTATTAAAATCTAGAACCTTAAAAATTAACTTTAATTAAAAGTGTCAACTTTTAATCCCTTACTTA
>NW_021530688.1:0-235 GCF_001605985.2 Dendrobium catenatum | reverse complement strand
CATTTGAAGTTTCTAATGATGCCTTTGGGATCGACATAAGTGGACTGCGTAATCATGATAATCATATCATTATTTATTTTAGTAAAAAATTAAATGAGAAAAATTAGCATTACTCTACTTATGATAGAGAATTTTATATTGTTACTCAATCTATTGAACACTAGACACACTACTTATTACATAATGAATTTATTATGTATTTTGGCCATCATGCCATTAATTGTATCAACACATC
>NW_021530687.1:0-378 GCF_001605985.2 Dendrobium catenatum | reverse complement strand
ATCTCAGTCCATCTACCATGTAAAGTTGAGCACGAATAGTCTCTCGAGGACTAAATTTGAGCCAATTTTATAACGTTGATAGATTAAATTAGGCTCAATTTTGTATCTAAATGTCCATCAAATCCTGACGGTGGGACCATTTGAGATCAATTTTATATATTCAAGAGATTAAATTAGAGAAATATGATACTTTATGACTAAATTAGCCATATAAAAATAGGTGGAGATTAGTTTGAACTATTTCTCCTAAAAAAGAAAAAAGAAATCATGTCAGAAGCTTCTCCTACATATTTATGTTATGATTGCAAAACAAACGATTTAAAACATGATATTTAACTTCGATATTTTATTAGATCTCCTCTTTTTATCATTCTTCTT
>NW_021530686.1:0-5522 GCF_001605985.2 Dendrobium catenatum | reverse complement strand
AGCAGGTGCACCTTCACTCTCTTCTTTTATATCACCGATGACATGTGCTTTTCCTGATTCCTCCTTGAAGATCGCTCTAATTGATCCATCATTATAATAGAGCGGTTCTTCATATTCTTGATTAGGATGAACCAAGTTGTACTTCTTTTGCAGAACATAGGAAACTAAGTGTCCTAAAGCAATATCCCTCTTTCTTTTCTGTTATGCATGACCAATTTCAGAAAGCCCATAAAGGTAGTCAAGAATAAGTTGGGCTTCATCTATAGGTTTATTACTCATGATTAAGAAGGTCGCCATGGAAAGAAGTGGGGTAATATTGACTCTATCACCAGCTTTTGGAATGATTGAAGTTCTAAAAACGTGCTGGATGATGCGTGCATTACGGACAAGACCAGATACCCTCGCCACATACTCAGTTAAACCATTTCCTCTAATCACCCTATTAATTTCATACCATTTATATGTATCATTGGTGATTAAGGTATGGGCTCTACTCCCCTCAGTCCTTAAATTTAGAAAAGCTCCTTAGTCGTGTTTAGTGATTTCAACTTTCTGTTTGAAAACAAAGGAGCGAATCACAGAGTGGTCAGAATTGAAGGACATATTGGCTAAAAAGTAGAGGATGGTTTCTTTGTTATAGAAGTAGATCAGAGTAAGGATAAATTGAAACTGAGTCAAAGCAAATAAATGCATTACCTTAAAGGTAATATCTTCTTGAATTAAAATTCGGGAAGGAGTGATTTTGGCATAAGCAAATCTAGGAAAATAATCCTCATTTTCTTTGGACAGAAACTTTTATGATGAATTCCTATATGGCTTCTTGACTAAAACCTTTTGACGCTTGCTTGAACTGGCCATTTGAAAGTGATCTAGAGTAAGAAAGGAGTTGAAAGTGATATTTAGAGAGTGACAATTGAGTTGAAAAGACCGCCTATATATTAAAAATGATTCATTCGTACCAAACAAAAATAATTTATCCAGTACAAAAATATTTCGTACAGACGATCTAATACGACCAGAATGTAACGGCTTTTTGTAATCAATGTGACTTACGAAGCATCCTTTTGTACAGACTTTTGACCAGTCTAATCGTACAAATGAACACGTGTTCATCTCGGGACGATCAAAACTTATATCGTTTTAATAGCGGTTGAAACCGTCCCCTACATCGAACCGACATGTGTTCATCCAGACAAAACAAAGGTTAGTACAGACGAAGTTCATATTAAAAACTACCTTAACCATTCAACTGCTTCATTCATTCGACCCATTGTTTGAAAAATATTTCATCCGAATGATCATACAAACGAAGTACATTAAAAACTGCACTCAAACGGTTCAAAATCCGGCAGTTTGTCACACTACACAAATCGTCCTGTATAAAAATATTTCGTCCCGAACGATGATGACCAAAAAAAATTTTTGCATTCAAACAAAAACTACAATTAAAAAAAAAAACAAAACCAAATAAATACCAAAAAACAACGAAGAAGCATAGACTCTAAAAAGAAAAATCATACAAACAAAATTATAAACACATACAAAACATTTAATTAATAAACAAACATCAATGTTGCAAGAATATTTTTATTTAAGCATTTAAATCAATCACACCAAGACTTGTTCTTAATGCACTAAAAATATCAAAGGCTAAATGTTTTGTAAAAATGTTTGCAAGTTGATTTTCAGCTGTAACATGAATGAGTTCAATTTCTTCCTTGGATACATGATCCCTTATGAAATGATGTCTTATGTCTTTGTGTTTGGTTCTTGAATGGTGAATAGGATTTTTAGAAATGCAAATAGCACTAGTGTTATCACAATAAATTGGAATAGTGCCTATAGACAATCCTAAATCAATCAATTGTTGTTTCAACCAAAGTACTTGTGCCACACAACTTCCTAATGCAATGTATTCAGCTTCTGCAGAAGATAGGGCTACTGAATTTTATTTTCTACTAGACCATGAAACTAATGAATTTCCAATGAACTAACATGTTCCAAAAGTGCTTTTTCTATCCACCCTATAACCTGCAAAGTCAGAATCTGAATAACCAACTATTTCAAATGAAGAGCTAAACTTAGGATACCAAATTCCTAAGTTCTGAGTTCCTAACAGATATCTTAAAATCCTTTTCACTGCTGTCAAATGTGATTCATTTGGATCTGATTAAAATTTAGCACATAAACAAACACTAAACATGATATCGGGCCGACTAGCAGTCAAGTAAAGTAAAGATCCAATTATCCCTCTAAATTTCTTTTGATCAACAGATTTTCCCTTAGGGTCCTTATCCAACTGAACTGAGAAACTCATTGGTGTGCTTACTGGTTTAGCATTGTCCATTTCATACTTTTTGAGGATGTCCTTAACATACTTTGATTGACTTAGAAATGTTTCTTCCTCAATTTGCTTAATGCTAAAATCTAGAAAATAACTTAAAATTCCCATTAGACTCATCTCAAATTCACTATTCATTGTTTCAAAAAAATCATCACAAAGATTTTTATTTGAAGATTCAAAAATGATATCATCAACATAAATTTGAACAATGAGTATATCCTTTCAACATTTCTTCAAAAAAAGAGTTGTATCCACACTTCCTTTTTCAAATGATATTTCAAGTAGGAAGGTGCTCAACCTCTCATACCAAGCCCTAGGTGCCTATTTTAATCCATATAATGCATTTTTTAACTTGAAAATATGATTTGGGTATTTAGAATTTTCAAAACCTAGAGGTTGTTCTACAAAAACATCCTCTTCAATTACTCCATTTAAGGAGGCACTTTTCACATCCATTTGAAAGCATTTGAAACCTCTAAAACATACAAAGGCTAGCAAAACTCTAATTGCTTCAAATCTAGCTACAGGAGCAAAAGTCTTCTCAAAATCAATCCCTTCAATCAGATTATACACCTTTGCAACTAATCTTGCCTTATTTCTAATGACTACTCCTGAGTCATTCATTTTATTTTTGAATACCCACTTAGTTCCAAATACACTCTGATATTTTGGCCTTGTAGTTAATTCCCAAACTTTATTTCTTACAAATTTATTCAACTCTTCTTGCATGGCCAAAATTCAAAATTTATCAGAAAGTACTTGATCAATATTAGTGGGTTCTATAGTTGAAATGAAGGCTGAATGATTAACTTCCTTATTTAATCCACGCCTAATCCTTACACCCTCACTTGGTTAACCTATGATCAATTCCCTTGGGTGATTTTCAAAAAATCTCAAATCTCTAGGCAAAGAGTTTTCTATCTCTAAATTTTCTTCCACATTTTCTTCCAAATTTTCTTCCAAGTTCAATTTATCAATCTTTTGGGAGTTAATCTCAATTTCATCTTCTATAATATTTGGCTCTTTTATATTTCCAGATTCATTAAATACAACATGTGTGGTTTCCTCAATTACCAAAGTTCTTCTATTGAATACTCTATAAGATTTTCCAACACTTGAGTATCCAATAAAAATTCCTTCATCTGATTTTGGATCAAATTTTCTTAAGGCAGATTTTCCATTATTATGAATGAACACCTTGCAATCAAAAACATGCAAATGAGACAAATTAGGTGTTCTCCCTTTTAGCAACTCATAGGATGTTTTATTCAATTTAGATCTTATATTTACCCTATTCAGAACATAACATGCTGTGCTAACCGCCTCAGCCCAAAAATATTTAGGAAGTGAATATAAAATGAGCACATAAAAGACAAGCTTACCCCTCTTTTCAAACCTTTAAAATTTTTTGAAGAATTCATGGGTAACTTGATATTTTCAAAGGCTTGATTTCAAATTCTATGATTGAGACAAATTGCTTTGGTATATTATTCTATAAGATATTTTCTTTGGAGCAAGTTTTGAACAGATCTTTTTTACCCAATTAGTTTATTCTGAGTTAGGTATTTTATTTACAAAAGATGATTTTGCCCTGAAAGAAGTCCGAGCTAGGGTTAACAAGATCAGATATTCTACCATTTTATGATTTCAACTTTGTTAACTCATTTATCTTACAAATCTTTAAAATTTAATTATTTAGAGCATTTATCATATGCATGCCTTGCTAAACTTAAAAAAAAAAAACTTTGTTTCTTTGCTAGTTCTTATGCCTTTTTTTGTGTTTTATCGTTGTTGTTATTAGTTGATTTTATTATTTTTGGGCCTTCTATGATCATCTCCATCCTTCCTCTAAAGTTCAAAATTTTGTTACATCGTCCTGACCGATACCTATATTATCCTAGATGATATGTTCTTTTTTCATAAAAAACTCCATCTGCTGAATATTCTGACTTTTCTGTTATTCAATCGTCCTGAACAATCTATTATCATCCTGGACGATATGATTGTCCTCTGCTACAATCATCTTGATCATCCTGGTCGATACCTTTTTTTGTCTTGGCCGATGCATTTATTGGTAATCATTACATTCGATACACCTGTTCGTCCTAGACGATACACATGTCAGCACGTTTAAAATTGATAAATTCGCCCAGGACGATCCATTTTTAGATAATCATACTAAACGATCCACTGTTCGTCCTAACGATACATGTGGCGCATAATTTAAAATGTTTTAAATTTGGTCGGTATGATCCATTATTGAGCATCATCCTGAACAATTCACGTAATCAGCCTTCACGATCTGTTTTTTCAACGGTCCTCCGGCCTGACTCCTCGGGACGATCACCTGTGTCTAATCGTCCCGAACAATATCTGATCGTCTCGGTCTATTGGACCGCCTTTTTGACCAACCGGCCAGCCTCAATAATTGCTCCGGATCGGCATGGCCGATCCTTTGATCGTCCTGGTCTATCCGACCGATTTTTTAAAGTGAGCCAAATTCAGCCATTTTTCTTCACACCTCTCCTTCGCTTTCGCTTTCTACTTCATGTTCCTTGCTTTTTCTTGCTAATGAATGGCGGTAAGCGTTCTTGACACATGTCTGGAAGCTCCTCGAGGGGCACACTGAACCCTCATTTTTGGGAAGCAGACGATCAGGCTGCCTACCACTGCTACAAAGAATGCAGCATTACTCTCTCTCGAATAAATAATCCAGTCCACCTCTCCTATCCGGTACTCGACCTTTTTACTCACACCTCTCTGTGCTTTATTCTCATCCTCATTATCCCCTTTAACATTTTGAACTTCTTTTTAAATTTTATACCAACCTCCGAATCAATCTGCCTACACTGCTCTCACCTCGTATGTGAATCGACGCCCAGTCGAGATCACATACCAGGATTGTGCAGAATTACTACAGCTTTCCACCACTGGGGATAAGTTGCATACCCTGGTTTCTGATCTTGATTTTAATTAGGCTACAACCAATCATTTTCTTCGTTACACCAATGCCCATTTTCATGTTAGGGAGACTAGCTTTTTACTTAAAGATGCTAGGACGATCCAGCACGACCTTCGCACCTCTGTGATTCCCAAAGTTGGTGACCGTGTCTATATCACTCCCCTTCTTTTACTCGCCACTTTGTTGGTGGAATTTTGAAAACAGGTTTTGAAAAAT
>NW_021530685.1:0-338 GCF_001605985.2 Dendrobium catenatum | reverse complement strand
CAAAACAAGGCGGCAGATGCTCTTTCTCGTGTGGAGTATTCACAACTGATGGCACTATCTGTACCACAATTAGTAGATTGGGGTGAAATGGTGAAGGAAAATCAACATGTAGAGGAACTAGAGAGAATTCGAGTGGCTATCCAGAAGGGAGGAGGGTTCAAAGGGTATCACCTGGAGAACTCTCTTTTGTTGTACAAGGGGAGGTTGGTACTGCACCGTGACTCCGCATTTGTCCCCATTCTGCTACGGGAGTACCACGATAGCCATATTGGTGGACATTCAGGGGTGGAGAAGACCTATTGGAGGGTGAAAGCCGAATTTTTTTGGAAAGGGTTAAG
>NW_021530684.1:0-205 GCF_001605985.2 Dendrobium catenatum | reverse complement strand
CCACCCATTTCATCTCAAAGCATCTCATATATATAGGAAATAGAGGGGAAACTTAACCGCCCAAAAACCCTTCAAATCCCCATATAAAAATAATAGAAATGAAATGCCAAAAGTCACCTTGCTGAAATCCCAAGAGGCACAGCAAATCAGAGAAGGAAAAAGGCCACAGAACCAGGTAAATTCACGGAACCCAGCAGTTTTTGTA
>NW_021530683.1:0-440 GCF_001605985.2 Dendrobium catenatum | reverse complement strand
TCAACAAGACGCTAGTGAAATTATTGAAGAAGATTCTTACCAAGAATAAAAGAGAATGGCATACGAAAATGGCAGAAGCACTATGGGCATACCGTACAACTTACAAGACGCCAACCAAAGCCACTCCTTATTCATTGGTATTCGGAGTTGAAGCCGTATTACCATTGGAAATTGAACTACCGTCACTTCGGGTAGCAATCCAGAATGACCTCACTCAAGAGCAAAATGCCCGCCTCAGAATGGAAGAGCTCGACGCACTTGATGAAATCAGGTTACAAGCTCAACAAAATCTGGAAATCTACCGATGAAGAATGGCAAAATCATTCGATCGTATGGTGCGTCCTCGGACCTTTCAAAAAGGGGAATTGGTCCTGGTGCTGAGAAGACCAATCATCCCACACAGAAAAATTGGTGGTAAATTCATATCTAATTGGGAAGGC
>NW_021530682.1:0-1567 GCF_001605985.2 Dendrobium catenatum | reverse complement strand
AGAGGTACTTATTCATCTTTCTTGGATTATTTACTTTGTGTTCATTAAGACATCCGTTCTTTAAAAGTATCATTTTCTAAGCTTGACAAGCTAACCATTTTTTAGCTCAAAAATGCTTAGGCAGGCTCATTTATGGGCTCGAGATAACTCGACAAATATGTTAATTCAAAATGACAACATGATCAGTTGTAGATGACTCTCTTATATGAATCAAGAATAGGCACTTTAAACTTAGTAGGATGTTGAGCCTTGGTGGTCACAACTAAGAAGACGTTAGTTGATTGGACTTGACTCTTCATTGGTTAAGTGGGCAGAAAAGCTTCAATAGTTCCATCCTTTCAAAGATATGGCACATAACAAAGCAACGGACCAACATGTCTAGGGCTATGATAACAAGGGCAAATCGGAGAGGTTGCTGAGACTATCCTAGCAAGGTTGTGTCAGAGTTGAAGCTTGTTAAAATTACCCAAGGCCTCCCTTAATCATTTTGGCTAGACCATCCTCATGTATAAGTTATTTAGATATGATGTAATTATTCTAACATTTGCTTTATAAATGCTTCTATCTACCAATAATATGTTCTCCAATGTTTATGGTTTATAGTTCTTAGCATCAATCCACACTCACCGACCATTTTAAGATGTTGGATTCAAAATCAACCGAGGGGTGACCAATATCTTATTGTAGAAATAGTCAAGCACTAAAGAAGAGGGAGAGTAAGAAAATAGATAAAGAAATAGATTTGATAGAAAATCTTTGATTGAGACTTAGTAATAAGTATATGTAAGATGATATCATGCCCATATTTGGTCCTTAACACTTTATTTATAGGACTTAATTAAGGTTAGTGATACAGGAAGGCTTATACAATAAAATAAAAGAAATGTATATAACAGAGACTCGATATAGCTAACTATATAGTAGGTAAGCCTTGGCTAGAATTGTGAAGTGTGAACAATGGGCAAGTAGCCTTGCTAAAAATTCCCAAAATAAACTCTACAGATGAGAACTCCATTTTGGCAAGTATTCATGATCGAGTAGTCAAAACCTTAAGATGAAGGCATGGACAAGTGAGCATATTTTGTTGGAGAATTCAGCAATTCTGTGCTAAGAATCTATGTTGTCAACAATCACACCACGTTATTGAAAAGCTAAAGGACAAACAGATAATAAGAACAGACTCCATGAGTAGAAGAACCAACAAAGCGCAACAGAAATGAAGAATAGAAAAATAAGGAGTTGCTTACATTCGGTGGCTTGAGCTGTTTAGCTGGTACAGCCGGGGAATGGAGACGGTGGCAACTTCGACGCTTATAATCACGGAGAAGACGAACAGAGAAATTAAGCCTTTCGGAATGCCCGGCATTTACTGCGAGAAGGAGAGACAAACGTTCAAATATTTAAGAATCTAATTAAGATTGCTGAACTATTTCTCATCTCAAAAATCTCGCCAAGTGCTTTGAAAAAAGTATCGGCTTTTAACTAGCTTATTAAAACCAGCCTGTTGGTATCCAGCTATTTAAGTTAGAAAATCAGTTGGCTGACAGGAATGTAAGACTATTGTTAT
>NW_021530681.1:0-226 GCF_001605985.2 Dendrobium catenatum | reverse complement strand
TGTCAATCCACCTAAGTGGTGGGAGGGAGGGAATATACTTTTCTTTTTAGCATTGATAACCATTGGTCTTATTCTTTAAATGTTTAGAGGAGTCAACCACATTGAAGTTTTTATTATATTTTAAAGAAAATAGAGATAAATTTCTTTTAGGAGAAATCAACCTTCTAATTTCTTTAACAAAAATGATTTTCACAAGCTTGACTTAGATTTGAACCTTCAAACTTTT
>NW_021530680.1:0-244 GCF_001605985.2 Dendrobium catenatum | reverse complement strand
AAACTGTTGCGGAGGGCGGATGGATTTTGCTTTAAGTAATTGATGGATTTATTTCATTTTTAAATATATTTTTGGGATTTTTGAGATTTTGGGATTTTTTGGAGTTTTCTGGGATTTTTGGAACGACATTGGAAACTATTTGGGAACCCCTCCGGTTGAGATGTTCGTTCAACACGGCCATCATCGGGGTGTTTGGGGAGCATTTCTATTTTCTGGATTGAACCTTGTCAACTCTGTCGGGCTT
>NW_021530679.1:0-659 GCF_001605985.2 Dendrobium catenatum | reverse complement strand
CAACAATCTTTCTGATCATTATCGCCCGTCAACTACTGTCCTTCCAACCTCCATCGCTAGATAATGGTCTTTCTAATCATTATGTCATGCATACTACAGTCCTTATGATCTCAATCACCACACTATGATCTTTCTGACCACCGTCGCTTGTCGACTGCTGTCCTTCTAATCTCCATGATCGGACTACAGTCCTTCCAACCTCCACCGCTAGAAAATGGTCTCTTCGACCTCCATCACCAACAGACTACAATTCTTCTGATCTACATTTTCAAACAACAATCTTTCTGACCACTATCACCCAATATTTTTGGTCTTTCTGTTACCCCATCGAATGTGGTCCTTCCGATCTACGTTGCTAGACAACATTCTTTCTAACGACTATCATCCACCATCTATGGTCTTTCTGACCTCCATCATCAAACAATAGTCTTTCAACCTTCGTTTCCTATCGATTACAGTCCTTCCAACCTCCTTCTCCAAACAATGATCATTCTGACAATTGTCGTCACCCGACTATAGTCTTTCCGACCTCTATCACCCATCGACTATGACGCTTCTACATCAAACCAAGCCTTCCCTCAAGGGAAAGCCTCATTTGTAATTGAATACAAATAATAGTGGATTCATTCAAACTGGTCCAAGCCCCATACTTTATCCCT
>NW_021530678.1:0-322 GCF_001605985.2 Dendrobium catenatum | reverse complement strand
AGTCAGGGGAGAGAGAGAGAGGAGGAGGAGAGAGAGGGTGAGAGAGAGGGAGAGATGGAGAGAGAGTGAAGGGAGAGATCGAACGAGAGGGAGGGAGGGAGAGAGAGAGAGAGAGAGAGAGAGAGAGAGAGAGAGAGAGAGAGAGAGAGAGAGAGAGAGAGAGAGAGAGAGAGAGAGAGAGAGAGAGAGAGAAAGAGAGAGAGGGAGGGGGACAGAGAGAGAGAGAGAGATCGAGCGAGAGTGAGCGAGGAGAGGGAGAGAGAGAGCAAGAGAGAGAGAGGGAGGGAGGGAGGGAGGGAGGGATGGAGGGAGCGAGAGAGAG
>NW_021530677.1:0-244 GCF_001605985.2 Dendrobium catenatum | reverse complement strand
TGTGAGATGGTTCTACATGTCTATAAGATGAAATTTTGGAAAATAATGATAAAACATTGTTTTAAACATAACTATATAACTATAAATTTACATATTATATATGATACTTTATACAAATAATTTATGAATTCAATGTACTCAGAATTAATCATAAATTTCTATCTAATCACAATTATGACCTGCTTAACCTTATTAAGCAAATTTAATGAAATATATTAATCATGATCAATTAATTAATTTGCCA
>NW_021530676.1:0-254 GCF_001605985.2 Dendrobium catenatum | reverse complement strand
TTTGTCTTTGCATGAGAATGTTAATGTTATAGGAAAAAAAAAAGTAGTTAGTGCTATTAAGAATATTGTAAAAAATGTGCTTAGTGTTTTAAAAGTAAAAATTCCTAAGTAAAAATTATTGGTGGGGAAATCTAGGAAATCTAAGAAAGTTATATATGATGCAAAGATTTTAATTTTTAGTTATTTATATAATATATTAGATATTATGGAAGGAGAAAGATATATGCAAGGTTTTGAAAACCGGACCGGACAAC
>NW_021530675.1:0-251 GCF_001605985.2 Dendrobium catenatum | reverse complement strand
TCGGTACAACTCGGTATAGTACGTTTTTACTAACGATAGTGAGAAAAAATGTACAGGGAGGATACCATATTGGCGAATGGAAATGCAATTATTTTTAGAAGCCAAATGGATGAATTGTTGCTATACGAAGAGCTTGACAACAATCATGTGGACACTTTTGCATTTCTGTTATCTGAAAAAAACAACCTAGTTCCAGGACTGAACTAACCTTTTCTATATGTTTCTTCTTTTCATTGGGTAAGTAATCATTT
>NW_021530674.1:0-334 GCF_001605985.2 Dendrobium catenatum | reverse complement strand
TCGTAAGCCAAGAAATTCCTTCATCTCATAACATTTCTACACCTCTATAGGAATATTATCATGTCAAACAGCTTTTATATACTTCATTTTCTTTAAAACCTCTCTAAATTTTATTTTAATAATATAACGATAAAAACAAAAACATCTATTTTCATTTAAGGTATTAATGTCACTAAAGTCAATCACATTCTCACAATCTTCATTGAAAAACTAATCAAAAAATATCATCCATCTTTGTTGAATATTCTTTTATAATAAAAACACTTTTTGATCTTCATCATTAATGCACTTTATTTGAACTAAATCCTTACTTCTCTTTATATATATATATATA
>NW_021530673.1:0-258 GCF_001605985.2 Dendrobium catenatum | reverse complement strand
CCACAGGGAAAATTAAATGGAAATTAAATTGGGAAATGAACTTGCATTATCCCGTGACAGGTTTGGCATTGGTGGGTTACGGGAATAGCATTAAGTGGGAAATTTTTTTTTTCCAAATTCCAATTCTGGTTTTAGGAAGTAGAATAGGAGATAGAGCTTAGGAAAAATCTATTGGAGGCAATGTAACGGGATTTGAAATTAGTTTCCAAAAGCAATATTGAGAGAATAGGAAATAATGATTAAACCCTATTTGACTTT
>NW_021530672.1:0-286 GCF_001605985.2 Dendrobium catenatum | reverse complement strand
CTTCCATCGCCTTCATCATAGTGGTGCTCTTCATCCTCGCATGGTTCCTTGTTCTCCGCTAAAGCCCAAGAGTGAACGAGAGAGAGAGAGAGGTTACTCAAGGTGAATTTCTTTATTATTAATTGTGGGATTTTTGTTATGAGCGTTTAATTGTTTCTTTTATCTTCGAATGATAAGATTGGTTTGGTAAACTCAAAAGCACATCTTCGCCTAAGCAAGTTAACTACTTTGAATGATATAATCATTTATTTTTGTTGGTAGTTAAATTTGTGATGACAATGTTTTG
>NW_021530671.1:0-360 GCF_001605985.2 Dendrobium catenatum | reverse complement strand
AAGCTAATAGGAACCAAGCTACTCATCCAAAGCTGCAGTTCAAAGGATAAGTGATTTCCCCGGAAGAGGGGTAGTCAAGACTGGAGGATTTATAAGATACTACTTGATATTCTTGAAGCCATTTTGACATTTCTTGTCCCATATGAATTTAGAGTTCCTTTTAGCTAAGGCAGAGAATGTTATCATCTTCCTGAGAGATTAGAAATAAACCTTCTTATATATGTCAATCTACCTTGAAGGGACTTTAATTGAGTGAGGCTCTTAGGATGAGGCATATTTTAGATGGAATCAATCTTAGAAGGATCAATTTCAATTCCACAATGCCTCACTAGAAAACCCAACAATTTTCCTGAAGTAATG
>NW_021530670.1:0-1024 GCF_001605985.2 Dendrobium catenatum | reverse complement strand
CTTAGATCTAATGTTCACCCTATTTAAAACATAACATACTATGTTGACTGCTTCTTCCCAAAAGTATCTAGGAAGGGTGTATTCTGCTAACATTGCCCTAGCAGCTTCTACCAAGGCTCTATTCTTTTTTTCTGCTATACCATTTTGTTGTGGTGTTCTAGGGGCTAAGAAATTGTGTTCTATTCCTAGTTCTTGACGGAATGATTCAAACCTATCATTTTGAAATTCTCCACCATGATCGTTATGAATTGTTGAGATTTCACAACCTAATTTCCTCTGAATCCATGTGGAGAAAACCTTAAATTCCTCAAAAGACTTATTCTTATGTGCTAAGAATCTTACCCAAGTGAATCTAGTGAAGTCATCTACAATCACAAAACTATAATTTTTCCCACCTAGGCTGGTTGTACTAACGGGTCCAAATAAGTCCATGTGTAGGATTTCTAGTGTCCTAGCGGTGATCACATCTCTAATTGAGTGAAATTATATTTTGACTTGTTTTCCTAGTTGCCAAGAATCACATAAATGATTCTTTGTGAAATCTAACTTAGGTACGCCTCTAATTAGGTTTTTTTGAGTGATGTTTCTAAGAGTTTTCATACTAGCATGGCATAGTCTCCTATGCCATAGCCACGAGTCATCAACTATTATTTTCAAACAAAATGAATTTGAGCTATCAATGCAATCAAGGTCTAACATGTAAACATTGTTCATTTGTTTTCCTTCTAAGACTAGTTTATCAAATAAAGTAATCAGGTATTTATCAGATAGAAATTTAATATCAAAACCTTTGTCACACAGTTAACTAATGCTAAGTAAATTATGTTTTAAACCATCAACTAGTAAGACATTTTCAATTAAAAAAATTTTAGAATTACCAACGATACCTGAGCCTATCACCTTCCTGGTAGTGTTGTGTCCCAACGTTACTTTGCCTCCAGTTTTAGTCTCTAGTAGGATGAACTTCTTCATATCTCCAGTTATATATCGCGAGCAGCCACTATCCAGGTACCACATGCTCTCA
>NW_021530669.1:0-251 GCF_001605985.2 Dendrobium catenatum | reverse complement strand
CCGAGAGCATTTCATTCTGGCATGAATAGGATGAATCATCTGGACTATTCAGCACAAAGTGAGAATCCAGAGTAGATCGTCCCAGGACGAAATGAGAAATTCGTTTGGACAATCAAGACATAGAAAAATTTTATCACTTTCTGTTCATTCCATTGCTCTTCCGAGGGGATTAACTGACTTGATCGTCCCGCACAAACAAAGTTCATCCCGTACAATCAGTGTGATTTTTAAAGATCTCCCCAAGTATGTGT
>NW_021530668.1:0-206 GCF_001605985.2 Dendrobium catenatum | reverse complement strand
TTTTAAATGAAATATATCGAAACTTCTATATTTTTTAGGATTTAAGCTCAAAATACATTTTTATAGATGCTGAGAAAGAAGAAACGAGGAAAAGCCGATAAAGATGAAGATGAAGACTAGTTTATAGGAGAAAAAAGCTGATGAAGATGACATTATGCAAACATCCAGAAAGAGGAAGAGGAATTGTTGAAGTTAAAAGAAGAATA
>NW_021530667.1:0-585 GCF_001605985.2 Dendrobium catenatum | reverse complement strand
GTACTTATAAAAAGGAATGTAAATTTTATGCTTTCTAAATCTGTTGTACATAGATTGAGTCTGTATAGTGTCTGGAGTCTGTAAAAGAATTAAAAATAACTGCTTATACGTATACAAATGGGGCTCCAAAAAGTAATATCCTCCCCCAGGAGGATGATCCTTTTTGGAATTCCATAGAAGACTTGGAGTCTGACGACCATAAGCATTTGTATTTAATTCTACTTTCTCATAGGCTTAGAACCCAGGTTTGTTGTCGGTGAGACTTGGCCACCTTTACTTTACTGCAAATTATGGGATGTAATCGATAAATTCTATATTAATAAAATATGCTCTTTTATACATAACTGTCTCATTAACATTCGTGTAGATTTTCAATTTTTGTAAGCATATTATCCTGCATTTGGGTTAAACTCTTTAACCCTTCCTTGATTCTTAGGATAGAGCCATCTCAAATCTTGCATTCATCGATGAATTATTGTGATTAGGATTGTTAGCTGGCAACCCACTCTAGGCAGGTGGTAAGTCTGGATCGTATTCACTTCTCTCTACACATTCTTCTTTCTGATCAACTCTAATTCTCCCAAA
>NW_021530666.1:0-307 GCF_001605985.2 Dendrobium catenatum | reverse complement strand
ACCAGAGTTTTGCAGAAAGTAAAGTGGCCGGGCACCGATGACAACAACCTGGATTTCAAGACTAATAATAACGCAAGTTATTTTGAGTGGGATACTCTCAGTCTTCAAATCTTCAATATCGTTCTTCTTTGGACTCTTTTTCTTCAATCTTCTTGAAATCTTTGTCGTGGATTACCCAAATGGACAAGAGGGCACTTCTCTCTAAGGGGGAAGGCCACACTTTCCTCTTTGGGTAAGGAGGAGGTATGATCCAAATTTGGATTTCCAAATTAAAAAGGAGTGTTCCCTAAAGGGGTATCCTTTCCTC
>NW_021530665.1:0-729 GCF_001605985.2 Dendrobium catenatum | reverse complement strand
TTTATATCACCATCATCAAGCCTCTTAGAAGAAGAAGGCCAACCTTCTAAGACACAAATATATTCCCTCCATTTGTTTTTAAAGAAATCCACAAAGACTTCTTCTGTCCTATATTGTTCTTCCATAAACAATCCACTATTATCTTTTACTTGATTGATCAAGTTTCCATTTCTTCCTCCGTGGAAAACACATGGAAGAACTTGGAGTTAAAGTCACCATCCTTTATCCATTCACTTTCACTTGTTGTTTCCACCAAGTATAGAGACGCTCAAGTGTCGAATTAAGATCACTAACCTTGGACCTCAACAAGAGCAATTTCTGGTTAGAAAGACCTCCTTCAACAGCTTCTTCTTCTTATAACTCCAAAACTTCCCTTTTTAAACTATCCTTGAATTCAATTAAGTTCTTGTGCTTAGCTCTACTCTAAAAAAATAGAGCCTTCAATGATACTGAATTTTTATTCAAAATTTATGCAGCATCACCTCTAACCAATTTTTTCCAAGAATACAATACAACTGAATGTGAAGCAGGATAAGTTGACCAAACATCTTCAAACATTAGAGCTCTCCTCTTCCTAAACCCATAATAAAAGATTTTAAGCATGATATGACAATGGTCCGGAGCAATTATTGACAAATGCCTCAAAACTGCCACCTTTAAAAAATTTAATGCAACACAATTAAGGATACAACGATCCAACCTTTCTAAGATCCTGGCGCTCCCTGATTT
>NW_021530664.1:0-233 GCF_001605985.2 Dendrobium catenatum | reverse complement strand
TTGTTGTCTTTAACCCTTTATATAGTGTGAAGTACACACTTTTTACTAAATAAATTATATGAGATAACATGCATATTATAATATAATTAATCATCATATTAATAAACTAAAATATATTATTTTCAATTTAATTAAAATTTTTTAATAGAACCAACCGATTCCTTCTAACCCGGACCGGTTCAGCGATTCACTGGATGAACCGCTGATTTTGTCGGTTCAATGCGGTTTGATGT
>NW_021530663.1:0-272 GCF_001605985.2 Dendrobium catenatum | reverse complement strand
TATTCTTGATATGTTAGTTTGGAGCTTTAACTATCAACTAAGAGCATCTCCACCGAACGCCAAACGAGCATATGGCATTGTTCGGTCGCTCCAGCCGAACGCCAAATCTTTCGACATTTACTTGCGACGTCAATATTGGCGTTGCACTGTTCACCTACGCTATTTTGCTTTCTCAACCGGAAAAACGCTCGAAAGGAAGAAGGATCGTTACCTTCACAGAAGCACATAAAATGATGTTCGATTGGAGCAGCACCACGGCATTTTGAAGTTTT
>NW_021530662.1:0-748 GCF_001605985.2 Dendrobium catenatum | reverse complement strand
GGTGTTTAGTGGTTCACTCATACCACTCACCTTTAGACCCTAAATCTGTAAATGATGTAGTGTCGCACATACAACACTAACATCTACGACCTAACTAATGCAATCATGGACTTATTCCTTACCTAAATAAGGAAACCAGCTAAAACCACATAATCGTATAAAAGCCATGTTATACAGTCCCTATGAAAGATGGGTGGTTAGTTAGACATTAGAATTTGGGATCGACAACTAGAGATGCTCCTAAGTGATCACACACTTATGAATGGTATTATGCACCTAAAATTAATGCACTTAAATTTTAATTTTAGTTGATTACTAATATAGTTTATGCTAGTCAAAGTCTTCAAATCAGGAATATATACAGTTTTAAAAAGGCTTATAAAATAGTTCTTTAGAAAGACTAAACTTCTCCCAGTCCGGCACTTCATCCTCATAGGCCAGATTATCCGGACTCTACTTGCAGGCGAGGAAGTTGTCTAAAAGAAGAGAGAATGCATGCATGCGACCCTGGACGATTCCGGCTATTCCCTAAATAGTTATGTTTCTATGTGTTAATCTTAAAATTTTATTAGTAATTACGAGTAGAAGAATTTTTATCCCTAGAAGAGCCTAGCGGTCAGGCACAAGCACATGAAAGAAAGAAGCCTATGAAAAGCATGCTAGTTCTACTGCGCAATCAAAGTAGACAAACCACAACAAAACAAAAAAAAAAGTCCACGAAAAAGAGTGTCCATGGCAAGTGCCATGC
>NW_021530661.1:0-253 GCF_001605985.2 Dendrobium catenatum | reverse complement strand
TAAAAATTGCATTCAGCCATCTGATAATTATAAAAGAGATAATTTATATTATTTGCAGTTCTCTGTTTCTGGTTTGTTAATATTCTTTCACATTAAATTGAGCTAGAAGTATGTTTTTTGTTCATTTTTATACTTATAATATCTAAAAGGTTATCAGAAAATTTTTTTGGCTCTACTTTGCTGTGATTAATCTCTGTGATTCTTTAGGAAGCCTAATATTATCAAGCTCCTTTTTTTTTTTTTTTTTTTGGGG
>NW_021530660.1:0-760 GCF_001605985.2 Dendrobium catenatum | reverse complement strand
TAAACAGTGAGAACTATGCTATTTGGAGACTTCAAACTCTCAAACTCTTCTCCGCCAATGGCTTTGAAGGATATCTTACAGGTTCTCAAGCTCCCCCTGCCGACGAGTCTTCTACAGATTTTCGGCTATGGAAACTGGTGGACCAGAATCTGGTCTCAGCATTATACTCCACAATTTCACCAGCTATACTACCATACATTCTGACCCTCACCACGGCCAACGAAATCTGGATGACCTTAGAAGGTCGTCTTCAACCCACTAATCGGTCCAGGGTGATACAACTCAAGAATGAGTTGCATAATGTTACCATGGGTGACAAATCAATGCAACAGTATCTTGCTCAGGTAAAGGGGATTGTGGACAATATAGCTGCGGCTGGATCTAAGGTTGAAACTGAAGACATTTTACACTATATTTTGAATGGTTTGCCCGCTGCTTACAACTCCTTCAGTACCTCGATCCGAACTTGCCAGAATCCTATTAGCTTGGAAGTTCTGTATTCACTATTGGTTAGTGAAGAGATTAATATTCAGACGCAGATTCTGCGGGATACATCTCTCTCCAAGGACAATGCTGCCTTCTTTACCAACTATCGCTCTAACCGGAGAAGAGGAAATTCGTCCCAAGCTAATAGACCAAGTCGAGGATCGGGAAACAATCGTAACTCAAATGTTGTGGTTGCTAATTCCACAAACTCTGTTTCTTCCACCCCTGGCAATGGACGGCCTATATGTCAGATCTGTAATAAACCCGGGCACAT
>NW_021530659.1:0-206 GCF_001605985.2 Dendrobium catenatum | reverse complement strand
AAATCAATCACGCTAGCATTGTCACCCTCGATAATGACGCCATCCCGTTCAAACATCCAGTCTTGGGTGATCCGATTAATGTATTGGATTGCCATAAGCTCCACCTGCGTGCTGTCCCAATGCGAGATCTGCCAACCCGCCGCCACCACCAAGTTGCATTGAGAGTCCCTAATAGCGATACCAATGCCACCCGCATTGTTCCTCCG
>NW_021530658.1:0-523 GCF_001605985.2 Dendrobium catenatum | reverse complement strand
TTAAGCAAATCTATCTTGTATTTATAATGATTAAAGTCGTTTTGTCACATCAAGATCCCTCGTTACTCTTGTCTTTGATTATTGATTCTGTTTGTGATAATTCTTCCTTATGTTAGAGAGAGAGCTCATATTCTCTAATATTTAAGAAGATATACTCACAACTAAGATTTTTTTTTAAGAGATTATAAAAGAGAATGTAGCTTGCAAAAAGAAAAAAAATGTTTTTTTTTTGCCAATGATGCTAACAAAAGAAGCGCAAAGACGTCAAATTGAAAATCTATAAAAAGATGTGCAAAGCGCCACTCAATTAACAAGAGGCATAAAATGAACCCACTCAAAAGCAAGCTATTCTCTCTTTTTAAATCTTTTAGAACTTAGAAGTTTTGATTCTCAAAGGCTTGATTTCGATTGTTTTGAGATCGTGACAGATTTATTTTTGTTCATTATTTTATAAAGATATTTTTTCTTGAACCAAGTGATGGATGAATTTTTTTCTCATATCCAATTAATTCTTTGAGTTAGG
>NW_021530657.1:0-777 GCF_001605985.2 Dendrobium catenatum | reverse complement strand
AAACTTGCAGACATTTTTACAAAACCTTTAGCCTTTAATACTTTTAGTACATTAAGGACAAGGCTTGGTGTAATTGATTTAAATGCTTAAATAAAAATGTTTTTGCAACATTGATGTTTTTGTTTTCGTAGTTTATGTTTTTATGATTTTGTTTTTGTGATTTTTGTTTGTTTTTTGAGTGATTTTATATTTAGAGTCTGTACATTTGTCTTTGTTTATTGAGTTTTGTATGTTCATTTAGTTTCTTTTGATAAAGATACAAAAATTCAAAAATTTGTGTTAATCGTCCGGGATGAAATATTTTTATACGGGACGATGTGTGTAAAATGTCAATCTGCCTGATTTTAAACAGTCTAGAGAGCAGTTTTTAATGTAGTTCGTCTGTACGATCTGCACGATCATCCGGGACGAATTTTTTTTTTCTCTCAAACGTCGGGACGATTGATTGGAGCAGTTGAAAGGATAAGACTATTTTTATTATGAACTTTGTCTGTACGAACCTGAACTTCATCTGGATGAAAACATGGCGGTTCAATGTAGGGGACAGTTTTAAAACTGCCATTAAAACGATCACAAGTGTGATCGTCTGGATGAAAATTAATCGTCTGTACGATAGGTCAAGTCAAAAGTCTGTACGAAAGGACGTATCGTAAGTTGTGTTGATTACGAAAAGTCGTTACATTTTGGACGAATTTGATCGTCTGTACGAAACTTTTTCGTCCAGACGAATGATAATTTTCGTCCAGGACGAACATTTTTTGTCAAGGACGAACGTAT
>NW_021530656.1:0-292 GCF_001605985.2 Dendrobium catenatum | reverse complement strand
AATGATCGAGTTTGGATTGATCATATGCAAAGGAAACTTGTTTTACATAGGAGATCAGGTTCAAATGATCGTATATAGAGGAAACTTGCTCTAAATAAGATCAGATATGGAATGGCCATTGGTAGAGGGAACTTACTCTACAAATGATCTGGTCTGGATTGGTCATATGTAAAGGAAAGTTACTTTACATAGAGGACCCAGCTTGAATGATCATATATATAGAGGAAATTTGCTCTACATAGAGGATCGGATCTAGATTGATCATTAGTAGAGAAAACTTGCTCTACGAATG
>NW_021530655.1:0-275 GCF_001605985.2 Dendrobium catenatum | reverse complement strand
TTAAGGATCTGAGTCATTACTCTCATGAAAGTGCTAGACGCGTTACTCAATCCAAAAGGCATTACTGTCCATTCGTACAACCCATCTTTGGTTTTGAACGCGGTCTTCCATTCATCCCCCGGGCAGATCCTAATTTGGTGGTAGCCACTTTTGAGGTCAATCTTGGAGAAAAGTGTGGCCCCTGTCATCATGTCTAGCATGTCATCAAGGCGAGGGATTGGGAAACGATACTTAACCATGATCTTGTTGATAGCACGGCTATCAACACACATTCT
>NW_021530654.1:0-2856 GCF_001605985.2 Dendrobium catenatum | reverse complement strand
AGTGGGATAAAGGCTTGATGTTGTTGTTGTTGTTGTTTTTGCTTGATAAAATTACTGATATGCTTGCTGGTTGGAAAGCTAAGATTCTCTCGTTTATTGGAAGGCTTCTATTTTTCAAGTTTTCTATTAGCAATTATATTTCATATTAGATTAGGGGTCTTATTCTTCCTAAATTTTGTTGCAAATTTATTGGAAAGGTATGCTCTAATTTTCTTTTTAATAGTGATGATAATGCTAAGAAATTTCATATTATTGCTTGGAAAGATGTGTGTAAGCTTAAGTGTTTTGGGTTCTGGGTATTCCAGATCTTAATGTCTTATATTATGCTTTTAGTTCTCTTATCTGGATGATTTTAAATGGTCATTATTTTCTGTCTGGCTGGGTTAACCATAAATGTACATCTCTTTGGAAGCCTCAAACTCAAAAGGATTCTGTTTTTGAAAATTCATTTGTTCTATTGCTGGGTCTATTAAGGATAAGATTTCTTTTATTATTATTCCTAATAGTTCTCTTTCCATTTATTGAGATCCTTGGTGTGGAGGCAGAGCTTTACATGATTTGGATTCTAATATCAGCTGTTCTTTGCATTTGGTTTTTATAAAAGAATTTATTTCTAGCAGCAATTGGTCTTTGTTGAACTCTTGTTGAACTCTTTGTCTGCCTTGGTCTCTTTGTCTATTTCTAATATCTCCATAAAGAATTCTTCTTGTTCCTGTATTACTTTGAATGGAGTGCTTTTTCTTCCTTTTAAAAGTTTTCTTATAGCTTTTTATAATAGTTTAACTAGGGTGGAATGGTGTTCTTATGTTTGGTATAAGAGATTTGTTTTATGTTTTTCCTGCTATGCTTGGATGGTTTTGTTAAAAGGGTTGAAAACTATTGACATTATTTTCAAAAGAAATTTAATTGTTCCTCTTACTTGTGTGTTATGTGCTAGAGTTGAAGAAACTCATAATCACCTATTTTTTTAATGTGAGGTTTCTTTTTTGATTATTTTTGATTTGATTCTTAGATTGCAACACTTCATTCTTCGGTCTACTCTTCTTCAAGTCTTTGACTTCATTTTTTATTTGGATTTAGCTAAGATGCAAATAATTTGTTTTTTCTTACTTCTAGTTGCACCTTAATATTTTTTGTCGAGACTAAAGAATGAGAGAATTTGCGGGTAATTTTACAAGTGTTGTTATGGTTGGCAGGCTTATTAAGCAGGCTATTCTTGCTAATATTTCCTTATGGGAATCTTATCATGAGATTAAATATTTGATTCTATGAGCCTCGTATTGTGGTGTTTCTGGGTTGGCATTGGTTTTTGTTGATGTTGTTTCTTGGTCTTCTATGAAGGTTTGTTTCTCTACTACCTTTACTGGTGGGTTTTTGTCGTTGTGGTTGTTTTTGCTCTTTGGTTGCTGGGTTCTGTGGTTGGGGGTTTTTGGGACCATAATGAATTGGTTATATTTTAAATCTCAGACCCTTGGATGGCTGATCTGGCAACACATTTTGTTTAGAATGGTCATTTTTAGCAATCAAGGATTCTTTGTTTAATGAGATTTTTTACCCTCGAATTGTTGGATTGACAATCAGCTCTGGCTATGGGTGGCCGGTTTTTGAGATTTGAGGGTTTTTATTCATTGCTTTGAGGCTTCAGATGGATTTTTAACTTTTCAGAGTCCCTGTTGTGGGGGTTTCTTTAAGTTTTTTGGTTTTTTTTATTTTTTTGTTTTACAGCTTAGGTTGTTTTCTGGTTTAGTGTTCCATTTTTTTGTTAAAACCCACAGAAGGGGCTTACGCATTAATATTAAAAAAATTGTTACAAAAGTCCTTACAAGGAACAATTAGCTCACAAAATGCTCAGAGTTACAATCAAAAGCAAAAAAACCTAATGAGCCAAAAGTTCCTATCTAAGATACAATTATAACAAAATAGCAAACAAAAACAGCAGCACAAGCTACAGCAAGCCTTCTGCCAAACATTGATGGTTATATTGTGTTGCGGATCAATGGTTTATGATTTTGATGATAGAAAATATTCTTATTTCTCTACGACTGCCTTATGTACTGACATTTCAGATTCACACAATCGGGCTACAATTTGGAATCAGCTCAAAATTGGGTAGGCTAGGTCTTAGTCAGTTTGTACTCTTTTTCCTTTCTTGAGTCTGTTGTATTTGGTGAGGCACCGGATGATTTGTAATTGTTGGATTTCTGTTTTTGGTAACATCGTCCTGGCTGATATTTATATCGACTGGGACGATCTGTTCAAAAGCAGAAACCCTAATTAGGGCATACTCATTAAGGCAGCCGTCATTAGCAGATCGGTCTGGACGATAGTCTCAATTCAGAAAGAATCAGCCGTCATAATCAGTTTAGGAATTCTTTGTTTTAGGAAATCGATCAGGACGATATTCATATCGTCCAGACCGATCTAACTCAATTATGCCTAAATTGATCTGGTATCTTTGGAAAACATTAATGGTTGATTGATATGATCACATCGTCCGGGACGATCGCCGGATCGGCCGGGACGATGTCTTGGACGATCTACATCGGACAGCTCGAATTCAGGGCGAGGCGATGACAGGACGATTGAAATCGGTTTTAAACTAATCAGCCTGGATGATCGTGATATCGGCCAGGACGATGTAACCAATTTTCTTCTAATCGTCCCAAATCGTCCTGGGCTGATGAGCTGAATTTGTACTGCTCGGCCAGGACGATATACCTATCATCCTGGACGATAATGTCGGCAACTTGCATTAATGAGCTCGTTTTGAGCTTTTCTATTTAAGCTTGGCATGACACTTTGTAAGTGTCTTTGGCAGCCATTGTAGCTTCGTTCTTGTGGGGGAGACTTGAAGAC
>NW_021530653.1:0-2489 GCF_001605985.2 Dendrobium catenatum | reverse complement strand
GTATGTCAGAGTGCTGCTCGATGATATTAATATGTGTGGAAGAGGTCAAATCGAATCCCCTTGGGATTAATTTTTCCTTAATTGAGAGGGGGTGAATGCCGCATATATCCCAGATCAAAGGTAATGAATGGTCTATATTTAGACAATTACTCCCTTTTTGAGGTCAAGATTAAGACCTTTTCCAATGAGTAGAAGTTCATTTATGGACTGTATAAAGCTTAAATTTTATTGGAAGCATTATTGTATTTGCTATAAGCTTTATGATCTCAAGATATCATCTTGGATATTGAAAGAGTTGGAGGAATCTTCTTGACCATGACTGTAGTTAAGGTTTTTCCCCAGTCCAACATTTAATTTGCATGAAATTGATTCAATAATAGCTGATGTTAAGACATTCACATGAACGACCTTTATAAATTAGAGCAAAAAATGTCCCCCTGTCGGGAACAACGTTCCCACAGATGGTGACAAACTGTTGCATCCTAGAGTATTCGCGGCATTAGAGAAATATAAAGTTTAAAGTCTTAGCTTTATACGAAGATCCAACATGCAATCATATAAAAATTTAGGGTGCATCATTTATAGGAGAAAAAATTTTATGCGGAAAACCCTAAAAAAGGGGAATAAATATGGGACCTAGCCCAGTTTGAATGAATCCACTACTATTTAAAATTGATTACAAATGAGGCCCTTCATTAGAAGGAAGGCCATGATAAATATACATCATATAGAGTGTGTTACATGGTTGACATACAAAGAATCACTATTTATATGTTTGTTTTGTTAGGAGGACCATAGTCGATGGACAATAGAGGTCAGAAAGACCGTTGTCTAACGATGGAGGTCAGAAGGACCGTTGCCGACTATTTTAAGCGGGTGATGGAGGTCAGAAGGATTGAAGTCAGCGGGCGACCGAGGTCAAAAAGACTGTTGACTGGCGATGGAGGTCGGAAGGACCATAGTCGACTGTAGTCAGTAGGCGACAGAGGTAAAAAAAGACTATATTTGGTGGGCAACAAAGCTCAAAAATATTGTTGTATATTGGAAGTCCAATAATAATTGAAAATTGGGTGAAAGTCTGGCGTCAGCAACAAATCTGGCGATGAGTAGAAGTCTGGTGACAAGTGGAAGTCTAGTAATAAATATCAATCAAGCGCTGGATTAGAAGTTTTCTATGGATAGAAGTCTGGCGTCGGATAGAAGCCTAACAAAAGTTTAACAACGGGCAGAAGTTTGACGTCAGATAGAAATCCAGCGATAAGCGGAGGTCCGACATCGGGTAGAAGTTTGACATCGGGTAGAAGTTTGATGTCGGGTAGAGATCTGATGATGAGTAGAGATCCAACATTGGGTAGAAGTTTGAAGTCATTCGGCAGTTGGGCAGAACTCTTGTGTTAGATGTCTTTCAGGTAAAACCCTGGTGTTAGTAGGCTGCTGGGTGGAAATCCGGCGGTGGTCTAGGAAGAGTCTGGTAAAGGAAATTAAACTCTTTTTATTCTCTTCATTTTTTCCTTCTATTCTTTATTATAGTGTCAGTTGATGATTGGGCAAAAGTCTGGCATTGGTCGGCTGCTGGGTGAAAGTCTGGCGGTGGTTGAGGAGCCCTTTCATGGTTCCTTCTCTTCTCTTCTTACTTGGGCCTCCTTCCCCTTTTGGAAGTCCATTTCTATGAGCAATGAGGGGTCTATTTATAGTTTTCTGAGAGAGGCATGGCCAGTAAATAAGGAGGAGATCATGGGTAAGTTGGGAGTGGTTTGAATGGACGGCTGATGATGAATCCCTTGACCATGGTGCGTTTATTAAAGATTTGAATGTCTTAATGATATCAGAATTTAATGATCTTGGGCTCGTTGGATTTGTCTCGTCGAGCCACTTGATTCAACTACAAGCATGCTATATTTAGAAACCATTTGATAATCAAATTAATTTTTGAACCTTCCAAATGTGCTTCGGGTCTTTGATTTGGACTTGTTTGAGCTTGGATTGAGTCGAATTTGGTGTCGTTGGGTTTGTATTTCTAAGACGTTCAATTTGACTATAATTTTCCTAAAATCAGAGTTTATATGGTCTCTGAATTAATTTTTAAAGTTTCCAACTTGATTCTCCCTCAAGATTTGTGCCTGATCAAGATAATTTTTTTGAAGATATATCAATAATAATAATAATAATAATAATAATCTTTAACTCTCTCTCCTTGACACACCTCAAAAGATACGTGATTCGAGAATGAATGGGCTCATTTGATCCATCTTTTTGATCTGAATATGTTTGTGTAAGCCATGTCATAAAATGAGGTTCTGATTAAAAAATCTCATGTACGAAATGAACATATACGATAGAGGCTCAAATGCACGTAAAATACTCATCAAATTGGTGTTGACCTGATTACATATATTTTAAACCATAGTAAATGATGATATACGATAGAAAGAAATAAATTCCCAAAGCTGATGATGAATCAAAAGAAAATATGTGAGGTGACACTTCAT
>NW_021530652.1:0-1082 GCF_001605985.2 Dendrobium catenatum | reverse complement strand
GATCAATTGATTGAGAGGTTTGATCGATGGGAGACCCACTTTGACGCCTACGTTGCTACATAGGAGCAGCAACACTCTGAGGACATCGCCCGATATGAGCAGCACCGCACTGAAGATTTAGCCCAATTTGACAGTTTCCTTACTCACCAGCAGCAGCAACATGACCAGGACATCGCCTGGTTCATATTGACCTCATTTTTGTATGAGGTCACTAAGGCCCTTCCAATCTATAGATTAATTCTAGATCCTAGGATCCACTCTAGACCTTAGAATCCTTTCCTAGAGCCAGACCTTAGGGCGTACTCTAAAACCTAGGATTCCTTTAGATCCTAGATCCTAGAACACCTCTAGATCTTAGGACCAATCTAGACTCAAATCAATCCCCACCCATGATCAACCTCAACCTCAAATCAATTCCTACCTTTGATCAACTCCAACTTCAATTTGATTCCTACCTTTGATCAATTTAAATCTCAAACTTCATTCAACTCAAGTCCCAATTAATTCAAGCTTCAAACACACCCAAACTTTGATCCAGTCAATTTGACAATCCAAACTTCATCTTAGACTTTGATTCTATCTTTGATCTAGCTTTGATCCTATCAATTCATTAACAATCACCACATGATTGTAAATGATATGGATACCCCAATATTGATCATTCAAACTTGAAATCCATTCCAGATCCAGAAATCCAGACTCAAATCCAAAGCCCTAAGCCTTGTCCTAAACACCCTTTTCAGAGATTTTTCAAATATTTCAAAACCTAGTCAAATGGCCCCTGATTCAGGGTCTATCACTTACAAAGTGATAAGACATGTCTCTAGAGGTTACCCTCCAATTTTGAGCCAATTTTGAGGTCTCTAACCCCAGAATATGAATTAAAATCCAAAGGCTATAAAATCTTCAAATATTTATATCCTATGCACTAGACCTGTCACTTTAAAGATTCTGACCCTAGGGACTTCACCAAAGCCTCCAGACACTTCCAGACTATTAATCTTGATATGTTGATCAATAAACCGTGTCTTTCTAGACTTATTCAAGCCCTTAGTGGCCTTAAGCCCAAAATGACCAAAATA
>NW_021530651.1:0-223 GCF_001605985.2 Dendrobium catenatum | reverse complement strand
TCTTGAAGCTCCTTAGACTTGTTTCCCTCGTGCATTATGGTTTCCGTATCTGGCATAGAAGACTGACCATTCATTCTTTCTGGCAACTCCTCAGACATATTTATCTGTAACATATAGATTATAGATAATTCATATAATACATATACTAATATTAATAAACATAATCATTTCAAAGAATTAAATAAACATATTATGCGCATGTGCTATTGTACTAAAATGTTAT
>NW_021530650.1:0-518 GCF_001605985.2 Dendrobium catenatum | reverse complement strand
CTTGCCTCATAGTGAGAGGCATATCATCTAAGCTTGAGGAAAGGAACACTTTCCCTAGGCTCTTCTCAACCATTGATGCCTTTCACCTCCACTCTCTTCGCATCCACTAGAATATGCATCATTGGCTCACTTGAGATCGGACTAATAAGCAGGCTCGCCTTTATGACCACCTTCTTTTTCTTTTTGCAGGGGAGCTAAATTGCTTCTCCTTGCCCTCCTCCAACTTACACTTACAAGACTTACATTGACTAACTTAGCAGTATTTTTAAGTCATCCATCCTTAGCAAGTCAATTACTAGAACTGTGAGTTGAAGAAAAGAATGTGACTGCATCGTACCCACTTGTTGTTATTTATAGGTGGCAATGATGCGACACCGGAGGCTGCAATAATGATAGGATAGCAATTTCTACTTACACTCTTGTTTTAACTTTTACCATTTGTTGAAAGCAATAAATGCTCGTCTTTAATTCACTTGAACTTTTCACAAACGCCTTTCAAAAGGTCAAGTAAATAAGAG
>NW_021530649.1:0-719 GCF_001605985.2 Dendrobium catenatum | reverse complement strand
GGTACTGAGGTGCAAGCTCGCCGGAGCAACCGTGTGAAATCTCCTTCACACTCTCTTGAAACCCCCTTTAAGGATCTTCTCCCTCTCTCAAACTTCACCCTTTCCTCTCCCTTTCAAGTCCTCTCTTCAAGTTTTCTGCAAAAGAATGAAGACACAATGACTGCCAAAGACTCTAACAAAGTCTTATGAGAGTGCTTAAATAGAAGGCTCAAAAAAATCCTAAAAAAACTCAATTCGGCCGTCAAATATCGTACCATACGATCGCAAGATCGTCCGGTACGATGTGTAGAAATTGACATGTTAGTATTGTACGATGTCCAGTTAGTACTGCACGAACAATTCAGTTGAAGTTCGTACTGTACGATTTACTGTATGATGTGCTGTACGAACAGTTTAATAAAAGTGCAGTTTGTCCAGGACGAAGCATGGGACAGCCATAATTGTCTATGTTGATCGTATAGTACGATTCAGTTCGTACAGTACGACTAAAATATCAAAATTAAGCCATTTTGATTGAACAATCAGCGGATTAAATTAGGCAATAATTTAAACATCGTACAGTACGATCATGATCGTACAGTACGATTAGAACAACTTTTCAAATTCAAATCTTTACCTAATTTAATGGACGGCGAGCTTTCTAATTATAACAGATCGTACGATACGATGTGGTGTTCGTACATTACGGGTTAGTTATATTAAAAAATAAATTTTCAAGG
>NW_021530648.1:0-269 GCF_001605985.2 Dendrobium catenatum | reverse complement strand
ACCGGACGAACTTAGTTCGTACGGGACGATCAGCTGTACGAAGACATTTTGTACACATATACAAATAAGGTTGTTTCAAATCGTTTAAGTAAAATCGTCCAGGACGATCCACGATCGTACGGGACGATCCACTGCGTACAGAATTGAATACTTGCAGTTTTTGGGCGGTTTTTCTTGTCTTTTGTATAAATAGAACAAATTAGACTGCCACCCTATCTTTTTGTCATTTGATATTCATGCCTCTTGAGAGAATAGCCAAGGAGAGAGTG
>NW_021530647.1:0-355 GCF_001605985.2 Dendrobium catenatum | reverse complement strand
GGGTAAAAGTGGAAAATGCACAATTAAAATAAAAAAATACAATTAATAAACTAAGATAAAAATGGAGTGATCTAGGCCGTCGATCATCATCTCTTCCTTTGATTAACGTCCACCGTCGGATGTCCGCATCAAGTGTTTGACGGGTTTGTTTGGATCGAAGGCTTTGGATGCAGGGTCATTTGTGAGCGGAGCAAATAGACCGAACGGAGCGAGCCATTTGCAGACATGTTCGCATGTACTGGAGATGATAGGAATGAGGTTCACCAGGCTTCGTTCACAAGTCAGATGAGCGGGCTTCTGACCCGGTTAGGAGAGTAAAGATATTAGATTTGACTTATGTTAAGAAAAGTAGAGG
>NW_021530646.1:0-285 GCF_001605985.2 Dendrobium catenatum | reverse complement strand
CAGCAGGAAGCTCGTGATGCTCCGGATGTTGTGACAGGTACGGTTTACATTTCTGATCAGCCCTGTCGTGTTTTGTTTGACTCTGGAGCGAGTCATTCTTTTCTGTCTGAGCGATGTTTTGAGACTTTACATTCGGATTCGATGGTTTTACCGGTTTCTTTGTCTGTGATTTTACCGGCTGGGTGTCCTTTGATTGCTCGGAAGTTTTATTTGTGTGAGATTGACATTGCTGTCAAGAAGTGGAAAGCAAGTCTGATTCTGTTGCCGATTTCATCGTATGATGTG
>NW_021530645.1:0-238 GCF_001605985.2 Dendrobium catenatum | reverse complement strand
GCCACTTGGGGCATTGGTACCGAACCGCCGAAACCTCACTTTTCCAGCCCACTAGTTTTTTTTTTTTCAAATAAAATTATAATTCATATTATAACTGTAAGTGAGAATAATAAAATAAAAGTCAAATTTATAAAAATTAAAATAAACAAAACATACCATCCAAACTACTCAGCTCGCTCCTTATTTTTCAATGGGCCTGAAAATAGAAGCAAAATAGAGACGAGCTAACACAGTGTTG
>NW_021530644.1:0-223 GCF_001605985.2 Dendrobium catenatum | reverse complement strand
CATTTATTCAATTGACAATCTTCTTGGTTCACTTATTATTTACGTGAAAGGAGTTAGCCAAAAAAAGATTGATGCAGGTGAACCACGAAAGGAAAAGAACATAGCATTAAAAGTGGAAGATTCTGAGACTGAACACTCACAACTTGAGGATGAAGACGACATTGCATTAATGACTAGACAATTCAAAAGTTTTTTGAAGAGCAAGCATAATGGACGCCAACAA
>NW_021530643.1:0-261 GCF_001605985.2 Dendrobium catenatum | reverse complement strand
AAAAAGTGCAAAGACTAATCGATCTAAAGTCATTCCATGTATTAGCATCATTGCTCTTAGGAATAAGAACAATACAAGTAGAAGAGAAAATTTTAGGCATAGTATGACAAGCAAAGAAATCCATAACAATAGCATGCAAATTAAAATTGGAACTAGCTCAATTTGCAGAATTAGAAGCCTTTGCACAATTTGCTTCTGATCTAGATAAAGCTACTCAGAATCAATTGGCAAGAGGTCAACGATTACGTGAGTTGCTCAAAC
>NW_021530642.1:0-365 GCF_001605985.2 Dendrobium catenatum | reverse complement strand
TTGACATTTTCGAATTTCCGTATTTTCTAAATTTTTTTCGAATTTTTTAAAATTTTTTGAGATTTTTTTTGGAATTTTTAGGACCCAAAAAAACAAAAAAAAGACATCTTTTCGCGTTTGTGGGGCCCACAAAGGCGGTGGGTCGAACAACCTCTTCTCTCTCCTCAAAACCGCGCGGACAGCTCATGGATCCGCGAGCATTTCACGCGGATCGAGACAGCAGCACCCACGGCTGCAGCGGCGGCAAGCATTTCGCGCGAGCATTTCACGCGGAAGCGATCCGCGGAGCAATTCGTGGAACAGTCATCAGAACCAGTCCGCGGAAGCGGTCCGCCCCGCGGACCGTGTAGGCCTCCGCGCGGGAG
>NW_021530641.1:0-334 GCF_001605985.2 Dendrobium catenatum | reverse complement strand
CTCTCTCTCTCTCTCTCTCTCTCGATCGGGCAAGGCTAGGGCTTAGTTTGGTTGAGTCTTGCGGCACAGAGATGGAGGAGGGAATGTCGGAAAATCGTAAAGGGAGCGATTGGGTTCTGTCTGGGTATGGGAAGGTCAGAGGGCTCTCAGTTTGACGTCGAAGCTCAGCATCGAGTAAGGACAAGAGGCATCGGATGGCTTGCAGATGGAGAAGGGAGAGGAGCTGGGTTTTGAGTTCGGTCGGATGAGAGGCTGTAGGCAGTTGAGGCTTTGCGGGAGATGTGTGGGAGAAGGAGTATCGAGAGTTCTGTTTGCGTGAGGAGTTCGTGGAAGG
>NW_021530640.1:0-231 GCF_001605985.2 Dendrobium catenatum | reverse complement strand
AGAGAGAGAGCGAGAGAGAGAGATCGAGAGAGAGAGAGAGAGAGAGAGAGAGGGGATAGAGAGAGAGTGAAACGAGAAGAGAGGGGTAGAGAGAGAGAGTGAAATGAGAATATATGTGAAAAGTAAATCCACTCATCCACCTAAACATCCTCATCTCTGCAACACTTAACTTAGTATTATGCTTGTCATTTAATTGCCAACATTCGGCACCATAAAGCATTGCATGTCTCA
>NW_021530639.1:0-488 GCF_001605985.2 Dendrobium catenatum | reverse complement strand
AAAACAAAAATTTCAAAGAATAAACAAAACTAAAACAAAAAATAAAAATATAAAATATAAAAACAAAAACACAAAAACACAAAAAGTTTTTAACCATTATCTCTCTCCTGGTCCGATGCTTCAGAGACCATATCTTCCCATGAGATTTTTTGCCTTTCATTATTTCCCCAATTTAAATTTTTCTTTGCCTTGCCTTTTTCTTTCATATGAAGAATTCTTAAATTAGGGCACTGATTTTTCATATGTCCAGGCTTCCTGCATCGAAAGCAAATATCGTTAGAAGAAATATGGACATCCTTACCACTTTTACCTTTTTTCCACTTTTGCTTATGCTTTGGTGAGCTTTGTGATTTGCTTTTCAAGTTATTGCATTGATCACCAACTAAGCTATCTCTTTATGTATCTTCCATTTTTAAAACAATCGTTTCACCTGCATCCAAAAGTCTTTGATCCAACCCTTGCTCGTAGGCAATAAGTGAGCCAATCAA
>NW_021530638.1:0-201 GCF_001605985.2 Dendrobium catenatum | reverse complement strand
AATATCATTATGTGAAGACAAAATACCGAGTAATACCTCGGTATTGCTCGGTATTGCTCGGTATTGATCTTCCCAGAGTGATATTCCTCATTATTATCAAACAATACCTAGCAATACCGAGCAAAAATCGAGTAACAATTCTTTGATCGAATATAGATCTACATCCTGTTAGAGGACGTAATAAAAATTCCTATGGCAGAC
>NW_021530637.1:0-566 GCF_001605985.2 Dendrobium catenatum | reverse complement strand
AGGAATAATATTCCTATATATCCTCCACCAGAACAATTTTTCCTTCGGCCTTAACCCAGATTTCTGAATAGCCCAGCTCGGATCATCCTCATCTTGAAATCTGCTGTTATAAACTAAAGCAGAAACAGTAGAACCAATAGGATACTTAATTAACTCCAAAGTATCCTCACCCAAATTGTTGCAGATTTTTATCTCCAGAATTCTCTCAACAAGACTCTCACCAAACCAGAGTCTCAGCTTTTGCTCATTCCAACCATCGTCCAACGTCAGGAGTTCTGAAACCGAAAGATCCTCAATAGTAGCTATGTCACAGAAAGTTGGCCAAGAAGACAGAGCTCTATCCCATATCCAAATGTGATTCAAAATGTCAATTTTATCTCCGTTGCACACTTGCCATCTCACACAACAGCTCAAACTGATGGCCCCATGACAGATTAATCTCCATACAGCTGAATCTCTACGAACAAACTCAAACACCCAAGGCCAATTACCATACTTCCGTTCCATACACCTATGAAACAAAGAATTCGGCTTACTGATATAGTCCCACGCCACCCGAGCTCTAA
>NW_021530636.1:0-336 GCF_001605985.2 Dendrobium catenatum | reverse complement strand
ACTCGGGTCGGGTTCGAGTTGGGTTTTCGGGTCATGTCATATATTGACACCCCTACCTATAACCAAATCATTTTAGATAAATTTTCTAAGGTTTTTCATGCTAGCATGACAAAGTCTCGTATGCCATAACCAAAATTCATCAGAAATTGCTTAAAAAAAAAGTATTAAGAGTTTTAATACAATTCAAATTTAGCATATAAACATTATTTATCCTAATTCTATGCAAAACATCATTTTCATTTAGGCTTAATATGCAGTTAGTGGGAAAAAATTTTACACTATATTCTTTATCACATAGCTGGCTAATACTTAACAAATTATGCTTTAAGTCTTCGA
>NW_021530635.1:0-251 GCF_001605985.2 Dendrobium catenatum | reverse complement strand
TCATGCATCTAACTAATATAAGAAAATCTTATATATATATATATATATATGGAATGCAAAATAAAGTTCAACTCCAATTTGGCAGCATAACGAACATAATCCATTAGAAAAAGTTGGCTCAACCTCTTCTCTAGGGACGTTGCTAGCTGCTAGAAGTGTGTGTAAGAATTTTTTTTTATTACTTAACATAGTAAAAAAGTAAAATGCATGCATGCTTGTAAGAAAATAAAAGTGAATATTAAAGAATAAAT
>NW_021530634.1:0-287 GCF_001605985.2 Dendrobium catenatum | reverse complement strand
TGCATCTTTATTTCTGATTTGTTTATGGAGAGCGATAAATTGAGTATTTTCATCCACTACCTTTTCAACCTTCGGGGGTGGCGCTTCTCTCACAACTTAATTGGTCCAGTGAGATTGCGTTCATCTTCGATTATCATGTTATGCAAAATTATCCATGTAGTTATTATATCATGAACACATCTTTGCCCCAAAAACGTACAGGTCCTGTCATAATTGTGAAACGTAATTAGAGAGCTCCAAAAGTATGTTCTACATCTTTTTACATGCTTCATATTTCATTGCAAAAT
>NW_021530633.1:0-872 GCF_001605985.2 Dendrobium catenatum | reverse complement strand
AATGAAACAACTTGGTGATCTCTTCATCTTTGACAACGTAAACTTGAGCTCTTGTTCTTTCTCTTTCTCTCTCTTTTTCTCTTGCATGAATCCCTCTCTAGGTACTTTTAACATCATACATTATCATTATTGTCTTCTAACATATCACACTTTCTTGTAGAAAATTTGTTTCAAACAATATCCGGAGTTTCAAAATAAAAAGAGAAAATTTTGAAAATGAATCGAATGATTAGTAACTCTTTTAACTGATCTCGATTCTTATATATAAAT
Organism: Dendrobium catenatum; assembly: GCF_001605985.2. Lineage (NCBI taxonomy): Eukaryota > Viridiplantae > Streptophyta > Magnoliopsida > Asparagales > Orchidaceae > Dendrobium > Dendrobium catenatum. The sequence continues at coordinate 602 of NW_021530633.1, read as the reverse complement.
CATAATGATCAATTTTTCGTAATGTATAGAAATTTATAAGCTGAATAGTACTTGGGCTTTGTTTGGGACGGCTTTTTAATTGTTTTTAAAATAGCTTTCTAGTATAAATTTTTTAATTTTCATACTAAAAAGATACTTTAAGAAATAGTAAGAAAGTTGTCTCAAACGAAACCTTAGATTAATTTCTATTGAATTGGAACATGTCTTTTTTTAAAAGATGTCATCACTATATGAAGATATGTAAATTTTCTATCAGTTTGAGTTTGCACTCTTTGGTTCTCATCACTATAAATTTGGACTGCATTGTCTCAGTGCTTAATATTGGTCTTTATCACTCAGAGGAATCTCCAACAAAAGGAACACAAATAGCTTGATTAGATTTTAGCTGATGTAAATCAGATAAACCATTTATGCATGTCTCTTATCATCAATAACATTGAGATTCAAAAAGAAAAATAATTCATTTTACATTGTTATCTAGTCGAGCTCAAATGAGTTTGACCTAACTCAAAAATAAATATTTTTTATTAGAAAATTGCTTTAAGAAGCATTAAGAAAGTTGTCCCAAATAAAGCCAAGTCAACTCTTATAACTACTCATTC